>NC_135528.1:1892500-1910000 GCF_051989575.1 Stigmatopora nigra | reverse complement strand
GTTGAGAAACATTCATTTGCAGTATACAGTGTTCCCTCGCTACTTCGCGGTTCAGCTACGCGGATTTTTTGGGGAGAAAAAAAACTCAAATATTACATTGAAACAACATATTTTACAGTTTGTTATAACATGACTTTCACTCTCTCTACCCGTTTTCTATATGGTGTACTGTATACAGGGGGGGGAAATTATTATTTTTTTTTTTTGAAAAAAAAAGATTAAACAAAAAATTTAAAAAAATGAATTGAATTCAAATTAAGCATTTTTGAAGGGGAATCTACTTCGCGGAAATTCACTTATCGCGGGTGGTCCCGGTGCCCATTAACCGCGATAACCGAGGGAACACTGTACTCCTAATTGATGCAAAGTTAGGCAAATTGAGAAAAAAGGTACTGTAATTCAGTATTTCCTTTTGCCTTCATGCATGATAAATTATACACTATGGTTTTTAAACTATTTTTTTAGCTTAAAGTTGATCTACAATAAAAACTAATTTTAGAGGTTCCACTGTATACAGTATTCTACTTTCTACTCGTTCTTAAAACATGCAACATTGTCTCATTTTGTCGTTGTCCATGTTGCTTCCATGTTAACAGCCGGGAGAAGGCAGCCTGCGTTAGAGTGGACATCAGCCCGGACTCACCAAAAGAGAGTTCTGCCACAGAGACGTTTTTGTGATCATTTATTGACACAAACAGCAACAACAGGGGCACCAACATACTGTCCAAGCAGTCAAGTGTTCTGTGCCAACCTATCTTCATCACAGCAGGTGAGCACCACCACTGCAGGCCATCAAATTGCTATATAATAAAGTGGTGTGACTTAGTGTAGATGACAAAATTCTGCCCAATGTGGTGACTTTATTGTATTTACCATTTGCACATCTGATGCCAAAGGAATGGGCCTCAAAGGTGGGTGGGTATCTTTGAATGCTTATTTTAATTTCAGCCACCATTCTAGTTTTTCTCTACTGTAAAAATGCTCCAGCACAGTGTTTGAAGGTAGTATTGAGAATACACCAGCGTCATTCAGGATATATTCATGCCAGCTATAAGCGTCTCAAAACTTTGTCACAAGGTACTTTGAAAGAATTTAAAATAATTGGACACAGAAAACTATATTGCAGGTCATACAATCATATTGCTTAGGAGAACATTGCTGCTCAAATGTCATCACTTTTTTTCCATCTGAAACATTTTCTTGTAGTATATGTAGGTTAAATATGAACGCAGGTATAATATCTACTGTAATTAATGTGTAATGTTGTGTAAAATACATCAGAGGCCATATGAAGTCTGTACTGTACAGTAAGCACTTTGCTCGCATAATTTTCTTATCCAAATGAATCTTGGTAATATGATTATTAATTTTTGCTTCTCCCTATTTTGTTTTAAGTTTTGACTGAAATTTCAATTACTACATTACTCAGGAATCATTTAAGGATTTCTGACTGCGGTCACAGAATGTTTGTCA
Organism: Stigmatopora nigra; assembly: GCF_051989575.1. Taxonomy (NCBI): domain Eukaryota; kingdom Metazoa; phylum Chordata; class Actinopteri; order Syngnathiformes; family Syngnathidae; genus Stigmatopora; species Stigmatopora nigra. The sequence continues at coordinate 1,908,527 of NC_135528.1, read as the reverse complement.
CTACCATTTAAGTTTTGATCAATGATTTTTATTATGAATATTTATACTTCAGATAGATAGTATCACTGCTCAATGGTAGTTGGCATTGACGTTATAATGTGTAAATAAAGGATGTAACAAAGTACAGTGAAACCTTAAAGGAAAATTATAGGAAATGTATTTCTGACTATTTATATTGCAAACTCCAATTTATTCCAGATAATTTCTACATCTATATTGAATAGGTAATCGAATAAAAAGTTCCTTTTAAACAAAATAAAAATGTATTCTCGCTGTTAAAATAGCCTCGTCTATATTGTAGAACATCACTTTTTTGTTTGTGTTAATTTGGTTGTTTGTCACTTACTGTAAAGCTGGCGCAACTAAAGAAATTACACTTTGTATATTTGAAAGCTAATATTTTCAATCTGACAACATGATTTCATTGGAAATGGTCCATTAGCTCAGTGGTAAACTCAAATAATGTAGGCTCACTGTCCTATTATATACTTGTGGATGTTGTTTTATTTTAATTTTTTTTTTTCAAGTGTTTCCAACTCTTGTTTTATGGCTCCCATTTTAATTTTAAAGAGATTTATAATCTGGAAGTGGTATGGATTGTCAATGTTACTTGGCATGTGGCAGCATACCATCGTGGTAATACAATTTAGTGAAGTAGGTCCGCAAATTATTGTTTCAGAATGACAGTTTTCTAACTATAAATCATATTGAGTTTGAAATTAAACCAGTAACTCCTAATTTATCTGCTTTTTGAGGAAAAAAAAAGATACCAACAAAGCACAATTTGTGCAGTTTTGTTCCAAATATATAAGTTTTATACCCTATTTTGTTTTTAAAGTAACACAAATTTGCATCAGAACTGCAACAAATATATATAAACCTTGCCATATCACTGAGCCAGTCAGATTTCAAGGTATATATATTTACTCATTAGATTTACTCTTCTTTCTGTAAAACTTTTAAGCGTTCCACTGTACTTTGTGGTAGTTCCCGCCATGTTTTATTGCCGACAACACACAGCAGACTCCCGCACATGAAACAACACCAGCCAAATGTTGTTGTAAAAGGTATATTATAATATATGTGACCCCAGTTAGTTGCATCTATTTTTATACTGTCTATATTATTTTATTGTGTGTTTGTGGTGGACAAAATTTTTTATTTTAATGATGCGAAACATTTTATGCAAAGCACAATTTCTACGGTAAATGTGACATTTATATTCTACAGAGCTGTTCTAATTTACGCTGAGTACAGTCTTGTTTTAGCAATAAATGTTCCATATATATGGATTCATGATACTAGCTATTAACCAGGTAAGGAATAATTGTTGCTCTATCTGTATGTAGCTGTCGTGACTATGTGCCTTGTCAGAGTTCTCTATGTGCAAGTGTCGGACTTCTAATTAAGTGTTCAGACCAGATAAACGTATATCCACACTATTATAGACAGTAAATGAATGCCATAAACAAAGTAACATCAATTTAGAGTGGACCAGTGCACTATTTATTTACTAGTGTATTGTTTGGCAATATCTGTGTTCAAATTTTAGCCTCTAGCTACATACTCCAGTGCTGGATTTAGATCATCTACCAGTTACAAACAGTTTTTTTGATTATTGGTATTTGTTTTCTGTTAAATATTGCACATTTGATTGCAATATAGATGGTACATCATGTCTGGAGTTAGGCGTTCCACAAAAACATGGTTAATAATGTTAGATCCCGCAACAAATGTCTGACTTCTGACTGGAAATGAACACAAACCAATCAAGTCATTAGATATTAAACAGTGTCTGTTGAATCTCAACTTATTATACAAAACCTACAAAAGACTCAAGCATACAGAATTGATTCAAGCAGATATGTATTCAAGGGAAGTAAACTATCTTCTTGTAAGCAAGAATGATGACTTACTGTATGTCAAGATGAAAAGCAATAAACCTAATAAGCATTAACTGACTTTTTTGCCATTCTTATATACTTTGGTCATCCTGATTCTTTTAGATTCATTCCGGTAATATGCTTCTACAAGAGGTAAGTTCATATTCTATAAATGCTCTGATTTGTTGATTGAGTATATCTTGACAATTACAGTGGGGGTGACTTAAAAAAAAAAAGACTAACTGGGAATACAGTTATCCCTCGCTTATCGCGGTTAATGGGGACCGAGACCACCCGCGTTAAGTGAATTTCCGCGAAGTAGGGATGCCCCTTCAAAAATGCTTAATTTTAATTTTTAAAAAAAAATTTACCCCCCTGTATACAGTACACCATATAGAATACGGGTAGAGAGTGAAATCCATGTTATAACAAAAAAAAACTGTAAAATATGTTGTCTCAATGTAATATTTGTATTTTTCCCCCCAAAAAACACGAAACTGAATCCGCGGTGGCTGAACCGCGAAGTAGCGAGGGATCACTGTACCTGCTTTATATCCCAGAAGTAACCCTTTTGAAAGGAAAAGACTAGACTTGGTAAAAATGGTGCCAAAAATATGAAATAGGTTGACTAGAAAAATATATGAACAGCTTTCTTTGAACTAGAATAATGGAGAAAATAATATTCAAACACAAAATGACAGCTCATGTGTTCCTCCCTTTGTCTGATAATATACACATGCTTCTCTCTGCTGGAGGTAGCTTAAGGACTACTCTGTCAGCACCTCTAAATTAGATTTTTCTTCTTCATTGGGGGAACAATCAGTTGGTCAATCAAAATAACGGGACCAAGAAATCCATATGGGGATAAATGGTATAAAATTATATTTTCAATATAGTACTTGCATACCAAAATACCCAAAAATATGAACTTGTTTTTCCCTTTTTTTCACGAAATGAAATGTAATATCTGAAAAAATTACTTGATAATTTGAATAATTTAGTTCAATATCATTGACAAATATTCTGATGAACTAGAACAGGGGTGGCGAACAAACTGCTCTCAAGCCGCACGTGGCTCATTGGCTCTTATTATATTGTGTATACTGTGGCTGTTTGCCTCATTTCATGTTTCTATTATTTTTATTATCCCTTAAAATCATTAAAAACAAACTATTTAAAAAATAATTTGTGAGATTGCATTGTTTAATGCTGCTTCTGACGTAAGACTCTTTGACCCTCACTGTTTAAAATGTTGCATCCTTGCGTCTAACTTGTTCGCCACCCCTCCACTAAAAAAAAATATATAATAAAAATATTTGAAATTGTTACCCACTCATTACATTTCTTTATTATGTTTTGTCTGGCCTACCCAAAGTGATTGTACACATTTACACAACCACCCATGAAACCATTGGGCAGGAATTACCCAGCTGAATTTCCACACTTTTGCAGATATGAACACCTGTCTACCAACTGTGTTGGCAAAGATGGAAAGGAAATGTCCAGTTGATAATTTTATAACCCACACAAGTCGCACTGCCATTTAAACCCCATATTTTGCCATTGTATTATGGGAAATTTGCACCCTAAAACATGCAGTACATTAGCCTGTTAAAATCCTTAAATAAGCAACACTGGACAATGTCGCTGGATCCAGAGGGGGGAAACAAGTAGAAGCTTGTAGTAGTCTAAAAGTAATTTAATAATATTGAGTCATGCATTGATTATCATCAACCACACAAGGCTTGTGTAAATTTTTTTTTACTTCCAAAGTTTCATCAGGAAGCAGCATAGTTGAGCATTATTCGATCATTTTGCTCAGATTTGAAAATCTAGACCAACAACAAAATGGCACATCCAAAAAAGAAAAAAAAACAATCATTACATTGCCTTAATTATAACATTTTTAATGTCAAACAGTATCAGCCATCTTATTTCTGATTTCCTCTATGTGCTGACAGATCTGACAGTTTTACAACAGTCCTCGTTTAATTCTTCCACACACAGCCTAACCGTACCACATCACACTTTCACCATCACTATTGAAAAAGCACAAAAAGTCATCCCTCAATTTAAGAACTGCATCTTTTTACCTTATTGTTATACTTGTTCTTCAATGTGCCTGGTGGTGCTTTGCTATACATTGAACAACTAAGTGTTTATCAGACTAATCTAATATGGCACTCCAAACAAACCTCATTTTAATGTCCAATCTTCAGTTAATAAGGGGTGGAGGGGATAACTAGCTGAGTAAGTGACCACTTAATATACTAGAAGTCATTTGTGACAAAGCCTGACGTAACTCAAAGAGGTTTGGGTCAGTTGGCAGCATTTTGTGGTCCTTCGGGAATTAGTGACATGAAAAAAGTGATAATAAATGACCACATGGAGGACAGCATGCCTGTCTGGGGGATGATGTGATTCGTATCCTCTGATCCTTCCTCGCCACTTTCCCCTTCTTCGTCGTCATCCGAGCTGTCTTCTGCCACTTGTTCCTACAAAAGGCAGATCACATGGAAATAGGATCAATACCAACATCAACATGTGTATTTAGATATAGACATGTGGGGCAAAATACTCAAAAAAACAGTGTAGAGAACTTTGCTTTGAAAGTAGCTGGGCAAGTTAAATAACTCTGCACACCTCAATTAATGTTGTTCTTTGGGTATCATTCCAGGGTGCACGACTTAATGAAAGGAGACTATATACATTTCAAAGATTAAAATACTGGCTAATGTGGTGTGTTGAAATGACTGACTTCAAAAGGCCCATCTGAACTGTTCTCAGTAAATACTGTTTATCAAGCAGAGACTTCTAAAGGCAAAGGTGAGTATGATGTGCCAGTTTATGTATTATTTCCCACAACATCCTAATTACTAACTTAAATTCTGCCAATTGAGTTTGGGGAGAAATTATTTTCATTTCTTTTTGTTATAAGAACAGAAAGAGATCGAAAGGTACCACTAGAATCATTTTAAATTGGTTTGGAATACGGGGAATTTGAAACATAACTTGAAGTTTTTCTTCTGCAATCACCAATATTGGCTTAAACAATATAATTGATCACATTTATAAATTTGATCCATGTGAATAATTTGGGATCAGGCATCCTGTTATGTATAATTTGACCTTTAAACCAGTTGACTTTTTTTTATAAAGATGGCAGCCTCCTATGTGTATAGCAAGGTCTGCTCCTTATTTACTGAGATTAAATGTGTTTTAAAATGATCTAATACTTTATCAAGATGCTGAATTGCCGCCAATGCTAAGTATCTAGCGACAAAATAGAAAATATTTAATGGTCCCTAATTATTTGGATAGACAAGTGATTATTCTGCCTTACAGGTCACAAGTTGAAATCACTGAAGTAGTTGTAATGGTCTGCCTGGTTATTGTAAGTCGTTTACAACAGTATGAATTGATGTAGACATTCATATACACACCATTCCATGGAGGTCATTGTTCTGCAATTCTGCCTCCACCTCTTCTGGGTTTTCCACAGGAAGCTGTAGTTCGTTTTCTAAGTTAAAAGGAAACCAGCCAGCTTGATGACTGTAAAATAAATTGACATTACACATGTGAAATATAAAAATGCTTGACAATAAAAATCCAACATACAGCCTTATGAAAAAAGTCAACTTGTTTGAACTTTTCCATAAGAACAAAGCAGTTCCTCAATTTATGAATTCGATTTCTACAGCAATTGTGAACTCTAAAGTTATACACAAGTTGGAATGTAACATAGTCTCTAAAAGATTAAAGTACTCAGACCGCAATAAACATTTGTATGAAAATGACCACTACGTACAATCTTTGCTAAATAGAGCATAGATTTTTTTTCCCGTTCAAAAACAGCTGTCAGACCTAAAACAATGCTTTAAATAGTTAGCCAGTGTTAACATATTCTATCATAACTTCTGTTATTTCTGTCAGGTCAACTTCTCAGCAGTTTACTTTTTTTTACTGTGTTTTTACTATAGGCACACAATGAGCCATAACCATTGTAAAAACACTGTTTAAACACAAATGTATCCAGTGATTAATAAACATCGCAATTATGCAATTATCTTATAAATTTAAATGTCAACAGTTTTACATTTTTATAAAACAGGTTAAAGTAAGTGTTTTTTTGTTTTTCATTTATTAAAACAGCTTTCCTAATGATTAGTGAAGACCTAAAATAATTAAAACTAATAGCGCAGTGTACAATATACTGTATAATATATATAATGTACTATATACCCTCTTGAGGTGTCATTAAAAATATCTTATGTATTTTTTTAGTATTTCTGAGCACATCTTATAATATAAAGTGATCCAAAAGGAAGGCTGCCCGGCGGCTTGAGTAGTTACACGTCTGCCTCACAGCTCTGGGGACCTGGGATCAAATCCAGGTTGGTCCCACCTGTGTGGAGTTTCCATGTTCTCCCCAGGCCTGCGTGGATTTTCTCCGGGAACTCCGGTTTCCTCCCACATTCCAAAACTCTAAATTGCCCTAGGTACGAGTGTGAGAGTGAATGATTGACATTCTCCTCGTCCCCTGCAATCGGATGGCCACCAGTACAGAGTGACCCCACTCCACCTCTGGCCTGAAGTCAACTAGGATAGGTTCCAGCACCCCCTGTGTCCCTAGTAAGGATAAAGCGGCTCAGTAAATGAATGATCCAAAAGGAGTTTGCCAGAATACACCAGTCTCTGATATAATGGAATAAGCCACATGCGACATAAGCTGCCATAATGACCAAAATGACATAGTTTGAATAGCTGTGCTTTTGTAAATGAGGAGCACTTACAGGTAAAGCACCAGCATGGCAGTCATCACCATAAGAAAGCGACTGAAGGATGAGTAGAAGTACACGATGCTAAGTAAGACGGCAGCCCGAGAAAATGTGTACACCCAGTCCAGCCAATCCCGGTTGAGGTCGTCTTCATTCAGGATCTCTCCTCCTTGAGCGTTCATTTCCACTTCGGGGTTTCCACGGCGATCCACCCGAGGATGGGGGCTCAGAGGGTCTCTTTGGGATAGTGGGTGAGTTCTGGGCAGGTTGTGCGTGAGGTTTTGGGAGGAGGCTGCCAGTATATTACTGGTGAGGTAGAGAGGAAAACGAGTCAAGCTTTTGAACCGTTTACAATTGCACACAAGTAGTAAAGTGTAGAGACTTACTATTGCATGTAGTATTGTCTAGCATACAGCTGTTGCCACCACACAAGAGTCATAGGGTTGTAATAGGGGTTCATATTTGTGGAAGGGGTCGTGATTGCAGAGAAATGACTCCAGCTAGAAAAAGGATCACCCCAAAAAATTGTGCATGCGTTGACAAAGGATAAAATTGATCATTTGTTTATTTGTCAGAACAAAATTTAACAATTGTATTGAATCACCTTTGCATAAATTGTTGATGCATTTGGTCATAAGAGAAGGGTACTCTTTGTCTAAGCCCGTCACTGGTCTCCACATTTTGGCTGTTTTGGCCAGTGAAGGAATGACTAGCAGTTTGAGTGACCTATTAATGAGAAAATCAATTTATGATTCAATAGGTGTTCATATTTGTATGTTGAAGTCCTCTTGGGGGTTAGCTTGTGACATGAAGGTGGATGATGAAACCAAGTGGGACTGTTGATGAAATAGTGGAAAAGAGGAGTGACTATAGCGTAGTCGTTAAACTCACCATGGGTTCAGCTGTGCTCTCTTGAGGCTTGCGGGTACTGCTTGGAGAACTGGGTGGCGTCGGGGAAGGGCAGACCAGGTGGAGCATATGATACTCATCTTGCTGTAAAAGCCATTATAGCTTGTTAGGTCTCTTTTCCATACATGTCAACCTCGGCCAAATTGTGCACCTTATTAATGATTACAATTCCCCGTATTAAGCGATAATAAACCACAAACACAACACAGCACATATTTACTCACAAAAGGTGCACTTAAAAGTTTAAATACGCACTAAATTCAAGATTCTGCAGATGTTGCTGGCTGTTAGACTGTACATTGCGTATTTTTTTCCTGTACAAAAGTGGTTATATGGCATACACAAATTGAAATGATCAAAAAATGTATAAGTTGACAGGTATGCTTTTATAACATGTAAATGCTCAATCTACTTCTGACAAAATGTGTACATAAACACAATACACACAACAAAATTAATGTCACACCCTTTTGAGGTGTCATTGGAAGTGAGAGTATGTATGCATGTTTACTTTTAAATGTTAAATATTATTAGAAAAGAAGAGTTCTTCTTTTATAACCAGTGCGTCTGTAAAATAAAATAGTTGTATCCAAGTAGGGAAGTGAACAGTTACCTTTCTGAGCACATCTTTTAATGTGAAGTGATCCAAAAGGAGCTTGCCGGAGTACACAAGTCTCTGATCTTTAGAGTTCTATAACAAATTTGTATGACATCAGAGGAGAAAACTAATTTGAGTTTCTGTTAGTAGAATTTGCATTTTAAACATAAATTAGTAAAGTCTGTCTTAAACAGAACAATTGACGTAAAGAGAACCTGTTTCATATTCAACTTAGCTGCATCATGGTTTAAATCCTTGAATTCTCATTCTTTACTATGATTCAGGGTCATAAAGGGTTCATGTCAAACATTATCAATATATTAAAAATAGGATGTATACAGTGTTCCCTCGCTTATCGCGGTTAATGGGGACCGGGACCACCCGCGATAAGTGAATTTCCGCGAAGTAGGGATTCCCCTTCAAAAATGCTTAATTTGAATTTAATTCCAAAAATATATATATATATATATTTTTTTTTTAATTTTTAAAAAAATATTTACACCCCTGTATACAGTACACCATATAGAATACGGGTAGAGAGAGTGAAATTCATGTTATAACAAAAAAAACTGTAAAATATGTTGTTTCAATGTAATACTTTTACCCCCCTGTATACAGTATACCATATAGAATACGGGTAGAGAGAGTGAAATTCATGTTATAGCAAAAAAACTGTAAAATATGTTGCTTCAATGTAATATTTGTATTTTTTTCCCCCAAAAAAATCTGCGAAGCTCTGAATCTGCGATAGCTGAACCGCGAAGTAGCGGAGGAACACTGTATAGTAATTCTGGTATCTAATTTTGAATAAAAACAGTTTGTGAAAGTTCAGCTACTCGACTGGCAATGTAATCTCTTTACTTGAGACAGGGATTTAAACTGCACAAAGTAGTACCCCAAACAGGTCTTGAAATCTTTTTGAAGATTTAGGTTACCTCATCTCTTTATTTTTATCCTCACTAGGGTCGTGGGGAGTCCTGGAGCCTATACCAGCTAACTTCAGGCCAAAGGTGGGAGACACCCTGAATTGGTGGCCAGCCAATCGCAGAGCACGAGGAGACGACAACCATTCACGCTCAAACTTAGACCTAAGGGGCAATTTCGAGTGTCCAATCAGCCTACCATGCATGTTTTGGGAATTTTGGAGGAAACTGGAGTACCTGGAGAAAACCAAGGCAGGCCCGGGTAGAACATGCAAACTCCACACAGGTAGTTAGACCTGGATTTGAACCCAGGTCCCCCACTGTGAGGCCTCCGTGCTAACAACTCGGCCGTCGGGCCGCCCTTGAAGAATTACGTTTATTATATATAAATATATATTTTATTCAATAAGAATTGACGTAGGGCGGCCCGGATGGAGCGAGTCGGCCTCACAGCTTTGTGGTCCTGGGTTCAAATCCAGGTCATGTCCACCTGTGTGGAGTTTGCATCTTCTACCCGGGCCTGCGTGGGTTTCCTCCGGGTACTTCAGATTTCTCCCACATTCCAAAAGCATGCGTGGTAAGCTGATTGGACACTCTAAATTGACCCCTAGGTATGAGTGTAATGGTTGTCTGTCTCCTTGTGCCCTGTGATTGGCTAGTCACCAGGATGTCCCCCACCTCTGGCCCAAAGTCACCTGGGATAGGCTCCAGCACCCCCACGACCCGAGTGAGGATAAAGCAGTTATGAAAATGAGATGAGAAGAATTGGCGTGTGAATCAAGTGTTGTTCAATGCTCACCGGTTTGCTTGGGTAAACATCTGACAAATGGGCTTTGAGTTTCTCCACAGTCCAATTCTGGCAACAGTTAATTGTCTGGTCATCATACTTCTGGTTAGGCGCCCTAATGACAAGTGTAATCGGACCGTCCATAACACTTGGAGACATCATTTTCAATCATTTGAGAGTCAAACCCAGTCCGACTAAGATGCGAAGCTGCTATGGTGTTTTCGAGAGAACACCAGAGGAACGCAAATGTTACGTGAAGTTCATCTGTAGGGAGGAAAAATATGACAATATTTTACAAAGGAGCACCTTTACACACGAGTCGTTTTTGTATGGTGTGGCAGTCTGACAAAACAGAATAGTCTCTCGATGACATTACTGTAAAATACACCCAAAAACGTACTGAAACTGTTGCAAGCATTATAATTACTCGACAATTTCATTAGTTGAGAAAGATCATGATAATTGTTAATGTAAATCGAAATGAGCAGAGCTAACATTAGCGTGACTGGATTTTTAACCCGGCTTAATGAATTCTCTTACGTGAAAACAAAGACAAAAACATTAGCAGACACATCAGAATAGCCAAATAAAAGCATCATGGGGTTGCTGCCTTCGTAAAAAATGTAAACAAATTGTGTTTACCTTGCGTGTTTACGCCTATCTGGCCAAGCCCAGCTGTATTCTTACTCGACCGGTTTTGCAACGTGTTGAAGCCACGGAGCGCCCCCCAAAGTACAAATGATGCACTTCACTAAAAAGCAAAACAGTTATTCAAACTAGTATATGTATTTAGGCACCGTTATTTTTTTTCAACAGACCATTTTAGTGACTTTCATATCTCATATTGATTCTTCATCATGTGTTTATGCAGATGCAGTTGTGGGCAATGTGGCACATTTCTGTAAAATATTCAATGTAACCAATTCATCTCATTTTCTAAACCGCTTTATCGTCACTAGGGTCGCGGAGTGTGCTGCAGCTTATCCCAGCTGACTTTGGGCCAGAGGTGGGGGACAACCTGAATTGGTGGCCAACCAATCACAGGGCACAAGGACACAAACAACCATTCACACTCGCTCATACCTAGGGGCAATTTGGAGTTTCCAATCAGCCTACCATACAAGTCTTTGGAATTTGGGAGGAAACCAGAGTACCTGGAGAAAACCCACCCAGAACATGCAAACACCACACAAGGTGGACCAACCTGAATTTGAACCCATATCCCCCACTGTGAGCCAACGTGCTAACCACTCAGTCGCCATACCGCCTCATACAAACATGTTTCATTGAATTTAATTTTTTTCGGAGTACCTGGAGAAAACCCACGTAGGCCCGGGGAGAACATGCAAAACTCCACACAGGTGGACCGACTTAGATTTGAAGCCGGGTCATACAAACATGTTTAATCGAATTTAATTTTCTAACTATTCAATTCTGTAATTCTTTGTCATACCACTCGAGAAGTCCATCTACCACTAACGTTAGCTATACCACACCTTGAGTCTCACTAGTCTGACTGTGATTGGTCACCATCAACTTTAGTCTGTCACCTCCTGCCCTCAGTAACACTGCATTCCGTGACCCTACGATAGTTATAGAAAGTGTCTCCGAGTTGTTTGAGTTGAGTTGCTCAAATACAGAATGTGTATATCGTGCTGCAAAAAGCAGGCTTTGCTGATTAGGATAATGGATGTTTCAATTCATAAAAGTAGTCTTTTTTATTTATTTATTTTAATGTTTTTGCACATAAGCAGAAAAACCTACTTTTTAACATCAACATTATCTGCCAGCTGTGAAATCTTTTAGAGACATTTGTTGTGATTCAATACTAATTATATAAATGCTTTTTTATGCTAATTACATAATTATATTGACTTTCAACAACACGGTACAGCGTACTATGATGAAAGGGATTGACGAATCATTATCAAACACTAGGAGGCAGTATGTATTCATTGTCACAACTAAAAGTGCAGCATGACTAAATAAATGATTGAATGAACAAAATGAAAACAAAAGAAAGTAAACTTTGACGTGCTTGAAATTGGATAAGAGGAAATAAAAACGTATAGTTGTTTGCCCTTTCCTTAATTTCCATAATCATAATAATCATACATTATCTTATTCCTGTCATGCAAAAAATAATATTGCAATATTTTTGTAAATACAGAGATATTAATAATAACAATGTGTTGATGATAAATTGTTACAATATTTATCCATTTTCTGAACCGCTTTATTGTCATAAGGGTCGCGGGGGGTGCTGGAGCCTATCTCAGCTGACTCCAGACCTGAAGTGGGGGAGAACCCTGAATCGGTAGCTGTGAGGCCGACACGCTAACCACTCAGCTGCCGGGTCTCCAGATTGTTACAATAAGTATACTATATATTTTATGAATAATTGTTGGCATTGTAATTGTGTACATATAGTATGTATTCAATAGAAAGTACATGACAATATACTTGTGTCTATATTCCAGATTTTATTAGCTTTCATCTGAAAATTTCACAAATTTCTGTGCTTCTGGGGTAACATAATACAAACAACCGACCTAAATCATGAAAAATTGCTTCCTTTTGAATTCTGAGTATAAAATAATGATATTTTCCCATACCTGCCGTTTACATTACTGTATGTCGTAATTATATCACAATTTAGGACTTAATTGCAACAAGCTAATGTACGTTTGGTACTGTGATGTGTTTTCTCATGCCAATCTTACATTTTAAAAAAGTTTTAAAAATGAATGAATGAAGAAATGGCTCAACCTTCTATAAAATTAAGGCCCACTGATTGCAAAACAGGAAGGAAACAAGCACAAATCAGACAAGGTCAATTGCACCCTACTGGACTAGAGAAATCCCTCCCTTCATGCTTAAAATGGAAGTGATAATAATAGGGATGGAGACATGTGGCTAGCATTTCCTTTAATGTAATACTATTTGTGTCCTTTATTCTTAGTTTCCATGAAAGGCATTACAACCCTGGTCCACCGCTCTTTAAAGAAGCTATTACGAATGAATGTGACACGTGTGGAAGTACAGCCATAATGTGCTATTTCTGGTTACTTCTCAATGGCCCCTTGCCCACCATGAATTGGGTTCTCAGCAGTCTGTAACATGCACAACTGAGTCTCCTAGCTTACATTGTGAACGTGACTGTATGTTCTAAAATAGATGTTTCCATTTCCTAAATGAAGAACTAATGATTAAAAATACTGAAGGGGTATGCAAGTAGGGGCTCAGTTTGTAAAACACTACTTCATACATGTAATGAACAGGGAAAAGCAGTGCTGTATATAAAGTTTAATTGCGGAAAAACACAAGCAAAGCTACCTGCCCTTGAGCGGGAATGTAACCCCTTTGTTAAATCACAAATTAATTGTTTTACCAATCAGATTTTTGGGGAAAATTTCATTGGACAACAATTCAAGGGATGACTACCAACAGAACTTCTAAATCATGTGCGAGCAATTAATCCACAAAGGGCCACAGTGGGTGCAGTGGGTGGGGGTGCAGAAATAGGAAAGGCATTTTAGACATAAATAGATAGGTAATAAGTTAATAAATAAATACATGAATAAATATATAAATAATAACTGTTGCTGGAAAAAAATACAACATACATATATATATATATATATATATATATATATATATATATATATATATATATATATATATATATATATATATATATATATATATATATATATATATATATATATATATATATATATATATATATATATATATATATATATATATATATATATATATATATATATATATATATATATATATATATATATATATATATATATATATATATATATACACGTATACACATATACACGTATACACATACACGTATACACATGTACACATACACACATATACACATACACACATACACACATACACACATACACACATACACACACACACACACACACATACACACATACACACATACACATATACACATACATATATAGAAGCACGTATATACAAGCACGTATATACATACACATACGCATGCATAAGAATTCGGTAGGTCCTAACCCACAGCCATTTTTTGGTTAAAGAGCCTGACAGCTGATGGGAGGAAGGATCTTGTACAAGTACAATGAGATTTAAACCTGTTCTGTTCACATGCCTGGACACAGAATGTAAATCTGACCTTTGAAAGGCTGTAAAGGTCATAATGTGCCACGGGCGGGATAGACACACTTTCGTTTTGGTTGTTCATATTCTGTGTTTTCGGAAAATCTAACTGGAGAGAAGAGGGTTTGTGAGAACGAAGAAAAATTGACATAAAAATTAAATAGGAACTAAAGAAATTGTGATGAAAAAACCTGATTAAATGTATGCTACCTAGATGGAAGGATTATAAATGCCTAACCATTATCATTACAGAGCGTTCTAGTAAAATATGTGATATAGAGACATTCCCACTATTGCTGCTTATTAGATAAAAATCAGTTTACGTTTTGTTTGTTAGGTGCAATATTAGAAAATTCACAGGTAGTGTTAAGACCAGACAAATCATCAAACATAGGAGGAAGCGGTCAGACAGTGTTACACTCGTTTCTAACCAGCACATAATGCTCACAATTTCCCCCTCTTCAACCCTTTCATAAGGTCTGAGTGCAAGAGTCGTTTCCTTGTCTGAGTGATGTGTTCATCTTCATTCCCTTTCTCTTCTTGCCATCAGGGGCAGCCCACTTCCTGTTGCTCGGTTACGATAATTATGACATTAGTATTCACCATTGAGCTACAGCCGGAAGCAGAGGCTCTCTGCGAGACAATAACGGCCGATGCAGGTCATTGTAATTACATAGATAGCAGAAATCCTCAATAGGTTTTCCAACTCTTTTCACCATTTCCCTCATTTTAGCTAAATTGTGTATTACAATAGGAAATATTGGTGCATTGTGTTTAAGTTAAACCTTATAAAATGTTTTTCCTTTGCACATTTCTTAAAAAAAGGTTAGTGGGGGGCTTTGAATGTATAGTAAAAAATTGAGCATTGTTTTCTGGTCATACTTTTCTTATGGGACAAAATGTATGCAATTTACGTATATACAAAAGGAAATATAAGGCCACTGCAACAAAGCTTGCAGAAGAAGCTCACAAGGACATGATGCGTCAAACTCAGTTACCATGGTAATGAATTTCATGGTAAAGAGGAGTTCCCTGTGTGTGTGGGCTGGAAATATAGTACACAGCATGTCGTTCAATTAGTTTTCTTACATGTAGGAAATTATGAATCGACTGTACTTATTAAAATTAGTGCATCGTTATGAGTAGATTTCTGTCAAAATGTCCAACTTAATGGTCCATTTAGAATATCAAAGGTGCTACTAGTGTGATGCACTTGTACTTAGTTTCAACATTTGTTTCTGCTGACCTGACTGAGGCAAAATATACATTAGTATGTTTAGTGTCGCTTGATTGTAAACAAGCAAGGAGTCATTTAGGTTTGTCTTAATTGCTTGCCCATCTCTTATATATACAGTATGTTGGAGCGCTATGATTCAAATTCATTCTTTCAATTTATGTTATCAATATACAGACCCTGTCAAAAAATAATAATTAAAAAAAACAAAAATTGAGCCACCTACCCTTCTTATTATGTATCTGTCTTTCTAATGCTTTATGCATATTGATATCCCCTAAAGCACAGGTGTCAAACTGATTCCAGAAAGGGCCAAGTGGGTGCAGGTTTTCATTCCAGCCCACCAAGACGGCACCTGTTCACCAATCTGTTCTCTTATAAGTGTAATCAGTAGATTGCAGGCAGGTGCTGTCTCTTCCAGCAGACCTAGTCATTGGCATGACTCTCTGCCCTATTTCAGTAGGGCGAAAAACCTGCACCCACTTGGCCCTTAGTGGTGTTGGTTTGACACCTGTGATCTAAAGGGTTGCATATTAAATTTTGGCATCCATTGGTAACACGACATATGAAAGTATTAACATTTCACACACTTTTTTCCTATAGGATTTTGATTGATTGATTCATCCAACGTAATTCCTAAATAATAATCAGAAATCTCAAATGTAGCTAGAGCAGGGGTATCCAAGTCCGGTCCTCGAGAGCCCCGACCCAGTTTGTTTTCCGTATCTCCCTCCACAAACACAACTCC
>NC_135528.1:1657500-1887500 GCF_051989575.1 Stigmatopora nigra | reverse complement strand
ACCAAGGAAAGTATTGATGAAACAGTTATACAGAACACTTCAACTGTTTAGTGCTGCAGCTGCAGTGGTATTAAACATCTAGCCATTTCCTTTGGTTCACACAAAGGACGTGTAGTCCACTCCACTGCAAAGTTTGTGCAATCAATTTATGTCGAATGCTTTAGTCCTTTGCACGCAGATACATGTTGTCATCCATTCATCATACTATACCATAGCATTATTTGTGTTATTATTATTTTTACTTCATATTAACCATCTTCTACTCTTGCAAGTGACTCATTACAGCAAGGCCACTTAGACAAATGGAAGAAAGGAATTCATTTGCAGCTTTTTGCAGAAGGTCTTATTCTTTGACGTGACGCAGTATGTGCTAAGACTATTCTCTTCAAATGTTGTTTTGGTTCAGTTCACATAGATATCCCTAATTTAGGGAGGGGAAATAAATTCTACATCCATACAAATGTCTAAAATACATTGTAAAACAGATAAGGGAGTTTACAGTGCCATCAGTTTTTCCCGCAGTGTTCACCATAAAATTGCTTAGCTTTGCTTCAATTTTTATGAACATTTTGCTGTTTGCTGGGGACATGCTTTTTTTCCTCAGAAATCACAAGTAAATGAATGGAATTAGACTAAATCCAGTACGTGAAAAAAAATCTTGGGCAGGAATTACAATTCTATTGTGCCACTGGACATATTGATATGAATAATGGCGGAACAAATGTGAACAAGCCATGGTGCAATGAGTCTCAGCGGGCCCCTTCAGTGGAGCGTCCATAGTTTGGAGTGGGGGGGATTGCTTGCAGGAATTTTTCCACTGAACCCTAAACACTTTTTTGGAAGCTGCTTAAACTTCTATGCTAGCAAAGTCATTGAGTCATTGATGTCAGCTACCAAGTTAAATTAATGAGGAAGGTCAAGGACTCAGCTACACCTTTTGTTTTTCCTAGACAAGAAAGATAGGAACACAAATACATTTTAACAACATCGTTCTCTAGCTAGACTACCGCATTTTCTGTACTATAACTTGCACCAGCTAAAGAATACACAATCAAAAATTATATATATATATATATATATATTTATATTTATATATATATATATATATATATATATATATATATATATATATATATATATATATATATATATATATATATATATATATATATATATATATATATATATATATATATATATATATATATATATATATATATATATATATATATATATATATATATATATATATATATATATATATATATATATATATATATATGTATATGTATATATATATATATATATATATATATATATATATATATATATATATATATATATATATATATATATATATATATATATATATATATATATATATATATATATATATATATATATATATATATATATATATATATATATATATATATATATATATATATATATATATATATATATATATATATATATATATATATATATATATATATATATATATATATATATATATTATTTATTTTTTTTTTTTATATTTCGCATTGGTGTATAGTTGGGTCATATTTTGGGAGGGCATTAGTTTAAATAACAGTAGTAGTACGGATATCAACAGGCTACATACATGTAATGGTTGCTGTATACAAGAAAAGACTAAACCAAATATTAAGATGTTTTTTGGAATAAATACCATTATCACAGATTTCCTGGGTTTCTCCAACTATGATAATGTGCATGAAAATGGTGGTAGCCATAGATGATTTTTAAAAAATGGAAATGACATCACACCTTTAATATAACTATCTTTTGGATACAGAAAATGTGAGAGAACAGTATGTTGTGTGATGGCAAGGCATCGGTGTCTCGATGTGGGAGAGTGTTTGCAGAGTTTGACAGCAGGTGGGAATCATTTTTAGCCAACCCTCGTGCTTTAGGCCTTCCCCGACCCACAACCTACTGCACAGGTTTAAGTGGGAGTTACATCAAACACATCACGTAGTGCAGTGGAGGATGAGTGATCACACAGAAGCATCGCCAAGTTATTTTCAAAAATTACATGTATTTGTTGAACTTTAAATGCGACAACGATAATTAGTAATAAGTAATAATTGCAACAGATGCCAAAACAATATTACTACTGTTTTGTATTTGGCTACATTGTTAATTGAGTCCATTAGAGTGACTCCAAGAAGCACTATAGAAATGCAACAGAGACAGACAACGATTCACATTCACCCTTCACTGAGTGGGAATTGATCCCACGCTACATGCGTTAAAGTTAGGCAAATGTACCAATGTAGCATCAGTGAGTCTGAATAGAACCATGTTGATTTAATTAGAACATGAGTCAAAATGGAGGCTGTCGCAGCTATGCAGTGAGATTGAACAAACTTTAATATATGTGCCATATTAATATTTAGTTTTTCTCTTTATTTTTTAAGTCCATTTTATTAAATTATCCCCCCCCCCCGCCCCCTCCCACAATTTCGACCATGGATTCTCACACTTTTTTGCTCTAGGATCTAGTTTTCAATGTGCCAATCTCCCGAATATACCGTATTTTAACCACTATAAGGCGCACTTAAAAGTCTTAAATTTTCTCCAAAATAGACAGTACGCCTTATAACCCAGTGCGCCTTATATATGGAAAAAACAGAAAACCAAAAACAAAAAACCACCATGGTCGAATATTAAAAAAACACAAACGCCTGAACGGAAACAATACTGTTAAATATGCAGATGCCATCTTAGTTTACAAAATGTTACATCATATAGCTCCTCCCCCAATGCAAGATTTTATACAAAAAAATCCAAAACATCATCAATGGCTGGCTCTAGAGGTGACTGTGTAGTGAGTGCTTCATACCTAGAAGTCAATAGCAATTACCGTATTTTCACGACTATAAGACGCACTTAAAAGTCTTACATTTTCTCCAAAATAGACAGTGCGCCTTATAATACACTGCGCCTTATAATACAGTGCGCCTTATATATGGAAAAACATGTCATTCAACCCAACCCAGCGGCAGCCAATGAGTAAAAGAGCCCAGACCCCCCAAAAAATGTGAATAAAATGTGAAAAGAAACATAATAACTTAAAATAACTAAAACACCTACAACAATTTTAAAAAACTACTTATTTAAAGTGAGTAGAGTTTAGTGCCATTGTACAGTTCAACTGAACCAACAATTTTTTTAAGTTAATTGAATTTCATATGCAAGAAAATAAACGAAGATATAAAGGTTAAACATAAAGCAACTGATAAAAAGGAAAACTCAACACATGTTACATAAAGAGGACAGCAATGATTATAAATGCGAATTCAAAGATAAAGTTGAATATATATATATATAGATATATATTTATATATCTATATATCTATTTACCCCAGCGGCAATCTGTTTCAAAATGACCTGTTAGTTTCTAGACAGTGTATGTTCTGAAATAGTAAGTCAAGTAAATTGGGCACCCTAATCAGCAGTACCAATTTGTCTTTCAATTTTCATAGCATACAAACAATTTGGATGAGAGTGTCCAATGCAAAAATAACAACAAACACACAGGTCTTGGTGGCTTTAATGTTTCCATAAATGGCTCGATGATTCTGTTTTTCTGAGAAATTGGTATTGGCTTACTTCAAACAGGACCATTTTTTACGAGCGGTAACTGTGTATCTAATTTGAGCAAATCAGGCTTGCAAATTAACACTATTTTTGGATGGCTCTAGTCATGGCAATAACTGAAGTAAACGTCAGTTCATTTTATCATCTTCCATGTCAGAGAATAATTTATGAAATGACTCATCTTTACAAAATGTATATTATTTGTGCTGGGGAACTCTTTTAATTTATTTATTTATACTTGAACAATGGTCCAAAGGACATAGTAACAAGTTTTATTCTTCTAGTGCCGCTTTCATAAAAATCAAAGGATGCTAGTGCCAACCTCTCCTTCCACTTTTATTTATTAAAGTAGGTAAAAAATATACCTTATTTTTAAAATATAAACTCATTAATTGCGATAGACGCCCAATCCGTTTTGATTGGGAGTTTGGAAGCGATTGTTGTATCTATGCAAGCCCCTCATCAAATGTGATTGGATATCTAACCCCTTCAATGACAGTGAAACATGGTGATTAAATGCCAGTATCCCCAGTTGAAATGGGTTCAATGATGAGTGATTAGAAAATTATCTTTTAACTAAAAAGACGTGCTATGACATAGGCAGCCCGGCAGACGACTGGTTGGCAAGTCAGCCTCACAGTTCTGGGGTCGAGGGTACGATTCCAGGTGGTTCCTCACTATGTGGAGTTTACATGTTCTCCCTGGGCTTTCATGGGTTTTCTCCAGGTACTCTAATTTCCTCCCACATCTCAAAAACATGCTTGATAAGTTGGTTGAACACTCTAAATTGCCCCTAAGTGTGAGTGTGAATGGTTGTCTGTCTCTTTATCCCCTGCAATTGGCTGGTCACCAATTCAGTAACAAATTGTAGTCCTGCAAACTCATACAAAACAAAGAACCTCTTGCTAGTTCATTTCATGTTTTTGGGGCCATTGTCTGAGTGTTTTCTATATAAATTAGGTCTCTTCTTCAAATGTTCGATAAGTAGGTGTAGCAGGCTTTTATAAACTCAAAGTAAATTTTGCCTTTATTTTGAGAAAAAAAAATCTGATTCAGTTGTGTCAAATCCTATATCGGTTTTGTTTATTTAATGATCTTTTTTTGATCATTTTTTCACCTTTAATCCAGATTAAAGGTGGAAAAAAATGGGAAGCCTTAAGTGCTTTGTCAATAAAAATAAAAATATGCTACATTTGTACTTTTCATTAAATACTCGAAGCATTTGAACTGTGTTCACGATACTGTGTAATGTGAAAGAATACTGAAATGCTGCTCTTTGACTTTGACCTTTACAAACCTACTTGAAATCCCGGGGTCTCTCATTTGTCAGATTCTACTGCTCATTTGCTCCCATAAATCAAACTCTGTTGCATGTGAGATACATTCAGCAACTTCTTTTTCTTGCAACACATTTGAAACCTGTTGATCAAATTGTTGTTCAAAAGCAACCATTTCCTTTCCTGAATTATCTTTTTTTCCCCCTGTATTATTCACATATCTGTACACCCATCCTGCCTGCCCTTGACTTTATGGATAATAGACTCTGTTCTCCACACTAAAATCTGTCTGTACATCTTGCCTTTGTTTGATTTAATGCAGCATGAAATCCCATATCTAGGACTAATTTCTCCTTCAATCCCTTGACCACGCTTGCTGCTCTCTTTTAAACAGCATTCTTCATGGTCTCCCTTCCAATGTCCTCTGTAATCTTCACTGTATTCAGAATTCAGCTGCCAAGTTACTTACCATTGAATTCCAGAATACACATAACCCAAATCCTCTTTCACCTTCATTGCCTACAACAGGGGTCGAGAACCATTTTGAATGAGAGAGCAATAAACAATTCCTATTTTCAAATGTTATTCTTTTAGAGCCATACTCACAATTTAAAAGGCAAAATACATGAAAATGTGTGATTATTTTTGTCATTTTACCACTTTTAAAGCGTAAAAAGTCTATTTTTTTAAAACATCGCTATTAAAAGAATATCAATGAGTTCAATGAGTATCAATAAGATAATGGATGCAGAAGACTAATGAAAAAAAAATGCCACAGTGACATTCCTATTGGTGCATTCGGTACTCGGCTATCTCACCACCAGTTTCCATATTTTAGCTCAGAGCCATATTTGCCCATCAAAACAGCCATATGTGGCTCCCAAGCCATAGGTTCCCTACCCCCTGACCTACAAGATCCCTCTTATATAACTTGTTTACACTCTAAACCAGCTGGCTATGTTTTTAGCGTTTTTTTTTATAACCTTCATGCACAGGCCATACCAACATATTGATTTCCTGTTTTGATGGACTAACAAACTATTTATTTCTTTTTCTTTATTCCATTCAGAGATAATATGGGATATATAGGTGGGAAAAGAGCTTGAAGGTCTTTCAAACAACACACGCCAAAACCCCCAAATAAACACAATCTCTGATCTTGAGCACCATGTTTTTAATGCATTCATTCGACAGGGCTATTTATTTGACTTTTTATACTCTCATAATTATATTGTTCCAATTTAGCTTCCACCTCTAAATAGCCTAGTACTCATTTCATCTTGAACTAAAAATTCCATGTTAAACCAATGAAAATAAGCATATGATAACAACCATTTGCTGTATGGATGTTTTTCAAGTGACAGGAAAATCAACTTGTAAATAACAAAAGAATACACTGCAACATATTTATTGTTTTCTCTGTGAAATTAATATATCTGTAAGTTTAATTTAACCTTTACATTTTTATTTCTTTAAAATATACGTAGCATTAATATCGCATATGCCAACTGAAATGGTCCCTTTTTGGATTATATTAATAAAATAGCCTTATACTCAACATTTTAAAATATCTTCGGCTTTTTAAAACCGCTGCCATAATGAACAAAAAAATAACCTAACTTGAGAGTTGCAGTTCTTTAGGCTGTACCACATTTTGAAAATATTTCTCTTGTTTTGTTCCCTTCTTGATCTTTGTATGTTCTTTTCTTGTGATATTTCTCGTCTTTGAAATTAATCAACAATATCATGAGAGAGCCTGCAAAGGTATTAGTGAAACTTTCCAAAGATGACATCTGACATCACATCCAAAAAAACATTATAAACAACAAAAAATTAAACAAATGAAATGAGGAATGTGTTATGTGTATTTTATTATTAATTTGACTGTTGTAAATAGAACTTTGAGTGGTGGAAAAATCATTTCAGAATAAATCTGAAGACATAATTTGAAGTGCTGTCAAAAAACGCCGGATGTACTCTATGTGACGAAAGGTTTGCTCTTTGGAAATGTCACACATCTTTGTGTCATTGTTTGACACCCACTTACAGTCAGTCACTGACAAAAAACCTCTTTTGACCAATTTCGACAGAACATGACTAATCTTACAATTTGACCTTTGAAGATTTTGATCTATTTTATGTATTTTATTTGATGTATTAAGTTTAACATTATAATAATGATTATTATTATTATTTGACTTAACTAGTGCATTTCATACTACCCAAGGCTGCCCTACAAAATGAAGTTAGTCCCTCACTCTGTACAAAAAACAAATGTAAATGTACATATTGACATCACTCACAATTTTGATACATAATAGCTGTCAGCCATTGACATACATTGCATAATCATACCTACTAAGATCCATACCTTAAGCCATTTCCTCTTAGCAGCTGCTAAATAACTCAGAAAACATTGTCAATGGAACGATGCCTTTCACACTTCATTCACAGCAAACACCGGTCTGATTTGGATTTAGATTTATTAGGTGTACAGCAGCAGGCAGAGACTTGTGAAATATTTCAGTAAAAAGAAGAGGTTTGAACATGCGTAACTTTTTGTTTATTTTTTGTCAGATGGTGTTCCCTTTGATTTTGTAATGTAAACTGGGTTCTATGCCTCAATAAAGATTGAGAAATAAGTTGGAAGCCACGGTGGACTACTGGTTAGCACTATTCCCTCTCAGTTCTGAGATTTAGGGTTCAATCCCTTCTGACCTGGCTTTCTGGAGTTTGCATATTTTCCCCATGCCAGTAGTGTGTTTTTCTCCCACTCCCAAAAAAAAAACATGCATGTTAGGCTGTTTGAACCCTCCAAATTGTCCATAGGTATAACTCTGAGTGTTGTTTGCTTAAGCCCAATGATTGGTCGGCCAATTCTGTGGGTCCCCCACCTACTGCCCACAGTTGACTCCAGCACCCCCACAACCCTTGACCGGATAAGCGATACGAAAAATGCATGAATGAATGAAAATGTGGTTTGGGGACACGTTTGCGTTTTTGTTAGTTCATTTGATCCTGGTTTGAGTTTGTTTAGATCAGGGATGCTCATTACATCAATCACGATGATCCAGTCCATTGCCTGAGACTAAGATTTGATCCAGGCTGTTTGTTTTCATCTGGCTTGATCAATGTCCCCTTAGTAGTGCGACCTCGCAATGTGCGAACCACAATACTTGCACATTTTTTTAAGATGCTTATCCTACTAATTTAACAATCATTAGGCTCTCATTTTATCTTTAGTCAAACAGCCAAGACTAACATGAACGTGTCAGAGAAGCTCGTCAAGGAATCTTTGATGTTGGATACATTAAGATACTTGCCACAAACATATTTCATTTTTATGCTAGCTTTGTTAGTAACAAGATGCCTCCGACATCAGTGCCATCATCACCAAATCCGGTTGTTATGTCACTACCAAAATTGATGACAAAAAGTGGGCGTTCCCTGATTCATTGAGATGCGTGTTCCAATTATGAAAGATCAAGTGCTACCTACATCTTTTCTAAATGTAAAACTACATTAGTGCATTTTCACTTTTCGACATGGTCACCCTTCCACTGCAGCTTTACAATGTGGTTCAATACAAGGTTTACCCTAATGAAAGAAATCAGTACCTTGTTCTGCTTGTGTGTCATCAACAACTGGCCTTGATTGACAACTATGATATTTCTGGATCGCGGTTTAATGGCTAACAAGACAATTTGTCACAGAGAGAGATGTGGTAGGAAAAAAAACATGCAGCTTGTGTAAAATTCAAAGACATATATTTGGCGAACAAAAACTTCTATTGGAGTAAACAAAAAAACAATTTAGCAGAACAAAACAAACGAACTTAGTAGGTGGGTGGACAGAATGGGACATTAAGCGAGGTGGAACAGGCAAGAAAATGTACATGCCAATAATAAAGACCTGACAAAAATGAGGAGGGAATTTATGAACACGAATATAGAACATAATATCTGTGGTGGCA
The DNA here is from genome assembly GCF_051989575.1 of Stigmatopora nigra. Taxonomy (NCBI): domain Eukaryota; kingdom Metazoa; phylum Chordata; class Actinopteri; order Syngnathiformes; family Syngnathidae; genus Stigmatopora; species Stigmatopora nigra. The sequence continues at coordinate 1,878,626 of NC_135528.1, read as the reverse complement.
CATGGCATTTACGTACTTGGAAATATCACTTCCATAATTTCTACATGCTAGACCAGGGGTGGCCAACCCGCGGCTCGCGAGCCGCATGCGGCTCTTTGCCCGGTTTCATGCGGCTCTTACGTCCATATCAAAGTTTGTATTTGTGTTTTATTTTTATTTGCGTGTGCGCTTCGCTTGAGTTCAATACGGTATTTTCGTCCAATGCGCATGTGCTTGGGATGAAAATACCTCAAAGTTTCCCAGCAGGAGCAAGGTCATTTGAGTAAACGTTTTTAACAGAGTGGGAGAGCTCCCGTGAACCAGAAGCGACAATGAACGGCGTCGCGCACACAAAAAGTATCCCAAAGATCGAGCGTCGGCTGAAAAAGCCACACCCCCTGCGAGGCAGACCAAGGCGAGAGTGCTCAGCCGGGAGCAGCCAATAGGAGAGCGAGGTGTACACCCACGTGGTGGGCGCGCTAGTTAAAAGCCATTCATAATAAATGACAGCTCACAAGGAGCGAATGTTGCGCAAAAATAGGCTCTGATTTTATGACAGAAGTCCCACTAAGTAACATGCATAGTAAAAGAAAAACGCTATTGTAAATTATTATATTTTTGTTTGTGGACTTGGTTGAACTGAGAGTTTGTCTGTGTGAGACAGTGCACACAATGTTCATTGTTGATAATGACTGGCCTGTGCTGTTAGTACTGTAGGAGTCAATTTATATCATTACTATGCTGGTGTGTGACATTTACAATAAATCTGGCTGAGCAAAGGTATGTGTGTGATGTGGCTCTTTGCGGTAACACAGTAAAAAATGTGGCTCTTTGCGGTAACACAGTAAAAAATGTGGCTCTTGGTCTCTGACTGGTTGGCCACCCCTGTGCTAGACAATCAAAAGCGATTGGGCACACGTTAATCTGGTGCTGAATATCAATGCTGGTTGTCGACCTCATTTGGTCACAATCATCTGTTGTTTTGAACTCATAGAATTGCAATGAACCGTATAGATGAATATTATAGCTGTTGATGTAAAAACAAGCTCATGAAATGTGCTTAATGTGGCATTGTAATAGGCTTCATTCACAATATGTCTGACATTAAAGGTGTGTTTGATGTTTTTTGTCCATAGCTGGTCGTTTTCTTTTCACTTGTTCATAACAGAAAAATACACACTGAGTAGTTGGCATGAAATGATCATTTCAGACATCTCTTCTTTTTATTGTTTGTTTTTTAAAGGATATTGTGGAGTATAGAATGTATTATTTATACTTTTATTCAGTATAGTCACTAGGATAGAATTTTGGATAGCCTAGTGCAGTGGTCTCAAACCGGTTCCACATAGGGCCGCAGTGGGTCCTGGTTTTTGTTCCAACCGATCCAATGCCGACATTTTAACCAATCAGGTGTCTTTAAAATAAGTAGCACCTGACTCCAATTAACTGATTGCACTTGCAAAAGGTATCCTTGTTGACTTGGAAACTAGCTTGACTGTTGGGGGTAGCCAGGGGATTCGAACTGGTCAGGCTGGGGGATGGACACATCTCCCAGCGCTGGCTACTCTGACCCCTCCTTCAGCTGAAGTCTTTGAAAATCTCATCAAGCCGACTCCGTGTGCCTCCTCTGATCCGAAATTATTGAATGTATATGGTTTTAAACCCGACAGATACCATAGACAAAGAAATATCTGTGTCCGACGTCAGTCCTGGTTGAGTGGGATGAGTTGTAAGAGATTGCGACTCAATAATTGAGGTACAACAAATTCACCCTTTTGTATAAATGTCATGAAGCAATGATTTTACCATGCGGTCCAAATAGAAAGTTTGTTCCAGACTCGAAACACATTTAATTGATGGTGAAACTGGATGTTTTGGTGGTCTTTGAAGGATTTCTCACTTTTGAAGCGAGCCTCCAATAGCAATCTCTGGTACTGCCGATCTTTAAAACACCAGGGATTCTTTTTGGGTTTTTATTCGGCTGGCCGCCTTTGGCACAAACTCAGTTGAGATAGGCTCCAGAACCCCCCGCAACCCTTGTCAGGATAAAGCCGTACCAAAAATGAATGGATGAATGAACACAGTAGGAAGTAGACACTATTATACCAAGTTCAAATAAAGTTGAAACATGTCAATTACAGATGGATTTTCGTTGTTGTCGCTATGTCGGTTTTCATAAAACATAATACCCGAAAATACTTGTGCAGAGAGGTGGAACAGAAACTGGATGGCTGGATGGTAAAATGATAAAATGCCTGTAGTTAGTATGAATAATTTGTGTTCATACGTATCATGTTGGGAACCATTGTCAGTGTTGGTGCTCTCCAAATAACCGAATCCAAACGAAGGCCAACTGTATGTCCATTAAAAGGGTGAGAAAAAAACTTATTTCAAGGTTTTAAATGTCTGTCTTTGATAAAATTATTGAAACTGAGCTGAATCGTTAAGATGTTTAAAGATTTTTCACCACTCTATTCTCGTGTCCTTATGTTCAAGTATCCTGTGAAGTTAAGAATAGAATTCTCTATTCCTGGTGTAGTAAAAGAATATATTTTTCCCTAGTTCCTTTCCTTTTTAGTCATTAACGTGAAAAGAAGGGGCTTGCTCTTGTCCCTGCACTGTTTATGACGCATGTAAACCACATAAATAGGACTTGCCAAGAAAGATATTTCCAGGGTTGTGTTTTTACATGTTATTTTTTTTAGCACCAAACCCCGACAAATGCGTAAGTGAGACTCTGAGAACATAATGCAAAACGTGGGCATGAAAATAACATTTGCGGTTGGTGACTGCCAGTACTGCTTTGGCAGGCATTTGAAAGAAAGCAACTAAAAGAATTACATTAAATAAAATTCTTTATGAATGTTTTGAGAATATAAAAAAAAACCAACATAAATGGTGATTGTGCATTAACTTCGGGGTATGCAATAAAAATGTGCAATATCTTAGATTGTGCACTATTTTAGAATTTACCTTGCCAGAATGTGACTTTTTATATTTTTGTATTACTTATTCATGTTGTTTTTTAATGGAAAAACGCTCTTTGTGGAGAAGCACCATCAATTTTGTTATACGCAGCTGTGATGACAATCAAGGATTTTGATTTGATGATTTTTGGATTGAAATGAAATATTTAGGTATATACCTTTAAGTGGTGAATTATGTTGCAATGAAATCGAAGTTTAATTCATTTTATATAGTTTTTGTGTGTCCTTTTTTTCAGAGACAAATGCAGGCAGCAGAAAGTTCAGAATTATTTTGTCAAACTGTTTTTAAAACAAAACACTGCATATTTTACCTTTTAGAAAAACTCTTGAATATTTGCATACTCTACTCAATCACTTGGACATTTCATCTGTTGCACTTGATATGCATCTATTCATTCCTACATTTTCTGCACTGCTCAATCTCAAAGGGTCACAGGGATGCTGGAGCCTATCCCAGCCAAATACTATAGGCAATACTATAGGTGGTAAACACACTGGAATGATTGCCAGCCAATCGCAGGTTGTATGCTCTAATTATCTATCAATCTAATTGTGTTAATCTGCTGAAATCTTGATCCAGACGAATTGACAACCAAATTAATAAACGGGTCTATAAAAAATATGCAGAAAATCAATAACTATTACATATAATACACAATTTTCTCATCTTAAATAAAATTACCAATTTTGGTACACATTACTTAAACATTTGACCTTAATTAACATAAACAGGCTGGTCAAAAACAACAAAATACAAAATGTTATTGTTATATAGCATCATTGTTTATGACGACAAGTTGTCTTTAAAGTCATTAATTCACAATAAAATTGGATGAAAGTCTTATAGAAAGAAGTAACAAAAATAACAGGCACTAATAGCAAAAAAAATTGCATCGCCATGTAATGTTACATAAATGTAGGTCATATTTGATATCAATCCTCTCAAGCAGAAGCAGCTGGGATAAGCTCCAAGTCTTTCCGAGAAAATAATAACAAACACAAGAAAAAAAAATTGATGGATTTTCATGGCAAGCTAAATGGGCTACCAGGAGGAAAGAAAGTCCTCCTAATGTTTAGTTGATGCACCACAACAAGAACAGTAAACATGGTGAAACGTTAGATATAAGCTGTATAATCCTTAAAGGGGATGCACAGCATTAGTTTCCTGATGAGACTTCAGCGAGTCTACTTTTTGGCTTAATGAAGTATTTTCAAACTTGCGGGAAAAAATCAACCCTTCCTCTTACTACTTACTAGTACTTTCCTTGTACAGGGTTCAGCATCTAAGTGGGGGGTGGAACTTATACAGGGTGACCCAAAAAGATGCGTACCCATATTTTATTTGATAAAAAAAATCCATTTTTTGTATGTATACCAGGGAAATCTACAAACAATTGAGGAATTGAAAACTGCCATCACAGCAAAAATAAGAGCCATCCCAAAAGAGGAGTGTGTAGAAAGTCATTGACTACTTTGTCAGACTAGTACAGGTTTGCTTGCAACGGAATGGTGGACATTTGGAACACATCTTGGGAAAGCCATAAATTGACTAAAAATTGACAGAAATAACTAAAACTCTGGTGAATGGTCTTCCATGAATAATGTTTGGTTGTAATTTGAAATAAATAGCTTTTTAATCAAAGTCAATATAGAAATTTTCATGGGTACGCATCTTTTTGGGTCACCCTGTACTAAATAAACCTCTAACCAGAAGCCAGTAATCTGTCAATTACAAGAAGATTGTGATCATAGAATGAACACCTACAAAGGTTGTTGCTTTTATCTAAACATCATGATTGCCATCCAAATTCTTCTTATAGTTAGTTGCATTATGGCATTTTAGCTACCAATTGGACATATTACATACCTGTCAACTTGTACGTTTCACACGTATTTTATACGTTTTTTTTACCATTTCAAATCATGTACGCCGTACACCGACTTTTGTACGGGGAAAATTTTTGTTTAAAAAAATCGCCAATATATATGAAAACCGAACTCAACAAGGCCATTTTGGAATAAAATCCAGATAGTCTTGTAGGCTAGTAGCCAACGACGCTACTCTGTCATCGATCGTTACTATTGTCACGGTATACCAGCAAAAATTATCCTCAATCGTATGTATTTTTTTACCAATGCGTACGGCAATATCGATAAAGGATGACATGCACATGCGTAGATATACAAAGAGTAAATATCGTGGAAGTAAGCATGGAGCAGCCACCTAGTAAGAAACAAGTTACCGCGAGTAAACATGCGTCATACTGTGTTTGTACATTTTTTGGGGGGTTTCTACGGGAAATCATAATCATTTATAAGGGCAGTTATCGGCAGTGGTTGACAGGTATGATATAATAAAAAATTGCCGCAGTTTAACATGTTTTTCTTACATTGCCTTTGTCTCTCCGTGTGCCCTATGATTGAGTGGCGACCAGTCTAAGGTGTAGTCGGCTGGGATAAGCTACAGCAATCCTTACAAGGATGTGCAGTATGGAAGATAAATAATTGCTATACACCTGGCTAAAGTCAAAGGGAAAGACCAAGTCTTGTATTAAAGGCACTCTATCTTCACAAGTGTACCTGTTCAATCTGTCTCTGTCTTTCTCTTTTCTCGATCGTAAAGACAGACCAAGTCTGTTTCCCCCCCCTAGGGCATTCTGACATTGTGCACCATTTCCTAAGCCCTAAACCCTTATCATTTAATTTCCTATTTTTACAGTTATAGACCGAACACTGTGACATAGTGACACTGGGTTCTCCTTTTATTTCTGGACTTTTTTAAATGTATAATATCAAAATGATGACATGCATGTAATCAGTGTAAATATCTGTATTATGGTATGCCTTCAGGAATATATTTTCACATAACTTGCTCATTTGCATAAGAAAATATAAACGGCAGCTAGGGCTGCACTTGTGAGAGAGAAAGTCGACTTTGCATATCTTTGCCTCAACTTTTTTATCTTTAGTCCGCTTGGTGTAAGAATTATTATAGACGACCTGAGGCTGGGTGGGCAATGTGTGATACTTGCATTTAATTCCACAAAAATGATTAGCATTTAGAAATTTCTGCTACAACCACAATTAAATTTAGATTTTCGTTACTTCACAAAAATGTAATATACTGTGTTGTCTTTCCCTTTAAAGTGAAATTTAAATTCCCCTATTGTTTCTTTGTCTTTTAACACAACTTCAAACCACCTGAAAATCATCTCCCCAAGTCCAAAAACCTTAATTTTGAATTTGAACTTTTTAATCAAACTGCCTTGTTATTCTGTAGCATTGTTCTGATTACTTTTTAAACTCCACCAAACGAGAGTCAGAGCACACAATGAAGCTTTACTTATTAACAAAAAAGGCATTTTTTTGTGAAAACTTTGTGGATAGATGTTGAGAAACCCTCTATTTGAATAAATAATGTTTGACAAATCATGTTGAATCACCGAAGTCAAGGACGTCAGCAGCTGACAAAGTGGATGACAGTATTTGTAGTCATGCACTTGTCAGATTGAGGAGAACCCAATATGTGAGATTTAAGTATGAGTCTGAGGTAGACAAAGGTGTTAATGTATACGGTGTTCGCCTCTGCAAACCATGTGGGGTGTGTGTATCTTGTGGGAGTAACCAAATGTCAACGTCTCAAATTAGTAAAGTCAGTATTCCCATTTGTCTTAACAAATGCTTGAACAAATTCATGTGTGTTAATAGATTTAGCGGGTGACCAGTCTAGGTTTTCCATCTGCATCCCTTTAAGTCAGCATTATAGATACCAACATCCCTTTAAAATATAGTGAGGACACAAGTTGAGATGTTTGGATGTTGTCGTTTTGCTTGACAGGTCAACATTTTATAAATGATTACATTTTACATTGAAATCTGTCATTTGTTAGCAGATGTTGTATATATATTTGTACCTCTACTTAGGAATGCTTCTACATGCAAAATGTGAAGGTTACAAAAAACTTTAATAGGAAACCTTTTTATGCAAAATTCAAAAAACAATCCAAGTTACAAAACAACAAATAAAATCAAACATCACTTGAAATATAAATATACATCCTGTAGGCTGTATTTTATTTTGAAATTGGCACGATAACGTTGCTCTGTCTCCCGAAAAATTACAGTTACAAAACCTCTTCTGGAACCAATACATACCACTTAACTCCAAAAGGAAAATATATAAGTGTATGTGTGTGTATGTGTGTGTATATGTGTGTGTGTGTGTGTGTGTGTATGTGTGTGTGTGTGTGTGTGTGTGTGTGTGTGTGTGTGTGTGTGTGTGTGTGTGTGTGTGTGTGTGTGTGTGTGTGTGTGTGTGTGTGTGTGTGTGTGTGTGTGTGTGTGTGTGTGTGTGTGTGTGTGTGTGTGTGTGTGTGTGTGTGTGTGTGTGTGTGTGTGTGTGTGTGTGTGTGTGTGTGTGTGTGTGTGTGTGTGTGTGTGTGTGTGTGTGAAAATATGTACACATTGCATTTGTATGCTTTTTAATCGCTAAATAAGGAGAATTTCAATCATTAAAAAGGGGAGCATTTTGTCGAGGTGGACAGGTAAGTAAGAGAGAATCTTGAAACATGGATAGTGGTTGTTGGAGACAGCCAATTTAATTTAATTCAATGCTTTCCTTGTTATTATATGAGATAAAATGAGAAAGATGAAATGAGAGCCCAGTATAAGGTAGCGATGTTCTAAAGTGAGAATCAATGCATCCATGACAATATCTTCAAAGTAAAATAACAGATGAGGAAATGCATTTACTTTTTGAGGCATTTTGTATCTTGGATCTTTTTCATATCTCGGGTTACTTATTTGCATTTAAAAAAAATCATAAACTGATTTCGTACCTAGAGGCAGGTAAATAGAGGTATGACCATACCTGTTAACTTGTATGTTTTATGCGTACTTTATACGTTTTTTACTATTTCAAATCATGTACGGCGTACACCGACTTTTGTACGGGGAAAAATATTTAAAAAATCGCCAATATTTATGAAAACCGATCTCAACAAGACCGTTTTGGCTAAAATCCAGATCGTCTCGTAGGCTGGTTGCCAACGACACTACTCTGTCATCGATCGTTACTTTTGTCACGGTATACCTGCAAAAATTATCCCCAATCGTATGTATTTTTTAGCGGTGCGTACGGCAATATCGATAAAGGATGACATGCACATTCGTAGATATACATAAAGTAAATATCGTGAAAGCAAGCATGGAGAAGCCACCTAGTAAGAAACGAGTTACCGCGAGTAAACATGCGTCGTACGGTGTTTGTACGTTTTTTTGGGGGGTTTGTACCGGGAATCATAATCATTTATGAGGACAGTTATCGGCAGAGGTTGATAGGTATGTATATTGACTGTAGATGTAAACAAAAGATTTACTGATTGCTTTAGTTTAAAGCCTTGGGAAATGACATGCAGCCAATATAGTATACATGGCTTGGAAATTGCTTCAGCAGTTATTTAAAATAACTAAAATGATGATAATGTGAATTAAGTCTACATTGGAATATATACAAAAGTCCCCAACTTCTACATCCCACATTTTAATTAAAGCTTTCTGGGAAAATGCAGCTAAAGGACAGTAAATCTCAAAACCATTCAGCTCCATAAGCATGAAAAGGATTAACTACAGGTTTTTCAATTTTTAATTTGACTTAAATGTTTTTTTTCCTTGCGACGCCACTACAAATGAATACCACTAAAACAAATTGGAAAATGTCCCAAGCGCATAACAAACGTAAAAGGAATCTACTGCATTTTCTATCCAATTCTCTGTGCGTTTGCAGTTTATAATAGGGTAACATGGCTCAATAAATCATAATAAAATCCCCCTGATCACCTTGAACAGCTGCTGCATCTGCAACCATCTTGTGCACAAAGTTAATTGGGCAAGATCTAGAGATCTGTTTAACTTTTTACAAGCTGGTGGCAACACAAGCATTTGTTGTTATTATTTTTTCCTTTCCCTCTTATTCTTGTAGACATCAACGTTTAAGTCCTACCGCTTTCTTGTTGTCTTAAAAACGTGGTAGCTATGTAGGTTCAGCTAGTTTCTTTTTATGCTTAGATCTGGATTTTTTTTAAAGATTTTGTTTGTTTTCCTTTTATTTCAACCTGCTAGGATTAGCTATAGGGCACTTTCCTCAAATGCTATTTTGTCCATGTGGCCCCTTAGAGTTGACTTCCTTAACAAGGAAAGCCATGAATAATAATGAACAACATTGATGGTTAAGGAACCAAAGATATCAAGAACTCTCCTTGATACATTTTGGTTCAGAAAGCTTGTTAACCCTCTGATCATATGAGATGATTGTCACATGAACTCCTAGTTTGTAATTATAAATCTAAATCAAAGGAAGAGCCCACATTAGTTGTGAAATGGAAAACTTAAGGTTGAATTTGATGAAGAATCAATTTAACAACTCCATTTCCTTTTTTTGTAAATATATACTCTATATCAGTATTCTAAAAAGGCTTACACAAATGTTTGTCTTTTTATTCATTCTTTTTTAACAAGGTGGTTCAGAAAACGAATGGATGCAATATTTGATTGCTAAATACACTTTTATTTCTTTTTTTAAGATTCTGATGTACTTCCCCCAATCTAAACACAAGACAAGATTTTTGGGAACTCTAAATCAAAAAGGTTAACGAACCCTGTGGTATTAAATTATCGTATATTTAATGAAAAATGTACCTCTTTGTTTTTATTCCATAAACAAAATTTCAATTGCATTTTCATATTTTGACTTTTTAATCTGCTACAAATGACAAACATTGAGTCTGTAGCTCAGCTATCAGTGTATTTGCTTGTAGGCTTTAGAAAATAATTTTGACAGCGATTCGATTCATAACATGATTCATGACTACCAATTCTGTTCAAGAATGATATTTAGAATGATCTAATTTGAAATGATTTAGTGGCTAGTAGGACCACATTTGTGTCAATCTTCATCCCACAGATTAAGTTAGAGTAGTATAAATTATGATTTGTTCAACCCAATCTATAAACTTCCATTGCAATAAGCATTGTCTGACTGGTGTTTTCGATAAAAAGTGAACATCTCCTGTATAAAAACAGGATTACTCATGTATCTTTCGTAGGGTGTGTAATTAAATTCCATTGTTATTCCAGTGAACAATTATTGTGAAAGGCATTATAATTGATAGATGGCCCATGCACTTGCGTTAAGGTGAATGGAATGTGGCCTCCCCCTGAACAAGACTCTTCACGTCACTTCCCGTTTTTGAACACAAAGATCACAACATGAGTCAAACTGAAATGGCCGTTTTTTCTTTCAATTACTGGGTAAACAAAATATTGCTGTGCAGCACAGGGACTTGATGACGTGTTCCAACGCAGATGCTAAGTGTTGTCATAGTGATAAGGGAATAGGGATAACCTGGTTACCATTCAAAGCACATATTCCACATGAGAAGCTCAGGTAAGCCCTAACAAAGCACTAAACATGTTGAATGGAATATTGAATACTAGGAAACATTCATTCATTTTCTGATTCACTTATCCACACAAGGTTTGCTGGGGGGTTGGACCCTATCCCTGCTAACTATGGGCTCATAGCAGGGGTCACCCTGAATCTTTAGTCAGCTAATCGCAGGGCACAAGGTGATAGAAAACCATTAACACTCATTCATACCTAGGGACAATTTAGAATGTTTAACCAGTCTACATTAAATGTTTTTGGGATTTAACCAATGCAAGCCCGGTGGAGACCATGCAAATTCCACACAGTAAGGACCTCGAACCCAGAAGAACTAGTAAGTATATCTAAACAAAATCTCATTAGGTTTCTGAATAAATATATCACTGGTAGGCATGATCAGTACATTAGCTATGAAGAGAAATTAGTCTTTATTAGTTCAAGCCCTTCAGTAAAATTGATCGCAACTGCGAGCCTTAAAGCATGTCTACTATTAATCATAAATTGTGTCTTAAATTTGTGGAAATGTGATTTGTTTTATTCACTGCTGCTAACTTACAATATCTAAATAGGCTGTTGGTGTTTTTTTTAAATACAAAATTAGACTAAAAGCATGCAAACTCCACACAGTTGGACCGACCTGGATTTGAACCCAGGTCCTCACAGGTTCAAATCCAAGTCGCTCCACCTGGGTGCAGTTTGCATGTTCTCCCTTGGCCTTTTTGGGTTTTCTATGAGGACTCTGGTTTCCTCTCACATTCCAAAGACATGCATGGTAGGCTGATTGGATACCCTAAATTTCCCATAGGTATGAGTGTGAGCGTGGATGGTTGTTTGTCTCATTATGCCCTGCGATTGGCTGGCCCCCAATTCTGGGTGTCCCCAGTTTCTGGCCCGAGGTCAGCTGGGATAGCTTCCATCACCCCCTGCGAACCCTAGTCAGAATAAAGAGGTTCAGAAGGTGAGATTATATATATATATATATATATATATATATATATATATATATATATATATATATATATATATATATATATATATATATATATATATATATATATATATATATATATATATATATATATATATATATATATATATATATATATATATATATATATATATATATATATATATATATATATATATATATATATATATATATATATATATATATATATATATATATATATATATATATATATATATATATATATAGAGCAGAGCAGAGCAGTGTGATAAGTTTACCTGATAAAAACAGGTGCATCATATAAATAGAATACAACTTACATTTAAATTTTGCAGAGTTTGTTGCCAGAGAACATTAAAGAATTTTAATTAGCTGTCAATTTTCTAATGGTTTGGTTTTTAATTCATAAAAATAATCAAAAAAGATGACACATACATGAGGCTCTCTGACTGTAAAACTGGCAGTTTTCTAAACAAAGATTGTCAAGTTGTCATGATGACATAGGCTGTGTTAGATCAACCAAACGACAATTGAACGAGAATTTCAAAGCAAAGAAAACAGACATCAGTGGGCAGTGACAGAGGTCGTGGTGCGTGAATCATGAGCAAGTCCTTCTGTTGGCTATTTGTAACATCTCACTACAGCATGGCTTCATATTGACGTCAAAGGGGATCCATGATGGTCCCCCGAGGGGTGCCATTGTTTTGTATACCTTTTACATCATTTCTTTTATCCACAGTCAAATTTTAATACTTTAAAATGTTTTCTGTGTCCTGTATCCATATAGTCTTTTTTCTACTGGTTGCATGTTGTTGTTTTTGGTGGCGCAGGCAGAAGGGAGACTGACACAGAAGCCCGGGTGTACTTTGAATGACGCAAAGAACTGGAATACACCTCAAGATAAATATTCATTAATTTGGGATGGTAATGATGATAAGAAAAATCAATGAATCATTGGAGATCTGCAGTGAATATGTAAAAGTGATATTTCCAGACATGGTCAAATTGCTCATGCAAATCTGATTAAACTATGAATAATAATTGGCCTTTGTAATATTTTGCAAGATGGCACGGTCTTAGAGTGGTTAGCATGTCCGCCTCACACTTTTGTGTTCAAGGGTTCAATCCCCGATGGGTTTTGACCTTCCTTTATGGAGGTTTCATGTTCTCTCTGGGTGGTCAAGTTTCCTCCCATAACCCAAAGACATTCGTGGTAGGCTACCTGGACGCTCTAAATTGCCAATAGGTAAGAATGTGTGTGTGGGTATGAATGGTTATTTGTCTAATTCTGCCCTGCGATTGGCTGGCTACCAATTCAGGGTGCCGCCTCCCTACTGCCCGTATTTGTTTAGTACAGGCCCCAGCACCCTCCACGACTCCAGTGAGGATAAGCAGTACAGAATATTAATGTAATAGTAATAGTATTGCAATTTAAAGATGATTCAAAAGATAAACAAGTCAAATTTGAAAGTATTGCACTAACATTCGTCCAAACTCCCAAAACTCTTGGTATATTGTGTCAAGCAGGCCAAGTGATCTTAACACAATAACAAAACATATTGCAGTACTTTTTTTGAATCCTTTCTTATGATAGTGTCACAAGACACACGTAATCCACACATGTTCATCTAGATGTTGAGTAGTCTAGATCATTTTTTAAGATGTAAAATATATATATATATATATATATATATATATATATATATATATATATATATATATATATATATATATATATATATATATATATATATATATATATATATATATATATATATATATATATATATATATATATATATATATATATATATATATATATATATATATATATATACATATATATAGAAATATATATATATATATATATATATATATATATATATATATATATATATATATATACATACATACATACATACATACATACATACATACATACATACATACATACATACATACATACATACATACATACATACATACATACATACATACATACATACATACATACATACATACATACATACATACATACATACATACATACATACATACATACATACATACATACATACATACATACATACATACATACATACATACATACATACATACATATGTATATATTGGTGGCCAGCCAATCGCAGGCAACAAGGACACAAGCACCTGTTCACGCTCACACTCAGAGTATGGGCCAATTTAGATTGTCTAATCAGCCTGCCATCTATGTTTTTGGAAGGAGGGAAACTGGATTAAAACCAGTAAAACACGGTTTTCTTCGGGTACTCCGATTTTTTCCCATATTCCAAAAACATGCATGTTTCGGCTGATTGGACAAGTTGGAAAAGTTCACAAGAAGTTGACTTTGACTGTATTCAGTGCAACAAGGGCAACTACTGAGTAGCATATTTGATAGTAGACCATGTTTTGGCCCAGATTTGACTCCAAGGGAAATGTGGTCTTTTTGTCATCATACTTTGACTGTTACATTGAGTCCTGCAATATTTGGGTCATTGGCAACATCACAAGGCATTGAAAGAAAATGTGTAGAGGCCAGGAAAACATTTACAATGGTCATTTGGGGCAGTTTTATCTAGGTAATGGAATTTTTTTTCATCATAAAACATCTGAAACATAAATGCTAGTTGCTTCTTACATGGCTTCAAATTTCAGATCAATTCAGTTTCCCCCAGTGTTGCCAAAAGTCAGCTGGGATAGGCTCCAGCACCCCCGCAACCTTTTTGAGGATAAGCGGTACAGAAAAATGAATTAATGTAATATATGCATCACATTAACCTATACGTCAATAAAAGGATCAAACAATTCATTGAATTGTAAAGTTACTATGTCCAATCAGGCTTGTTGTATCATATTATATCAGCAGGTGTCATGTCACAATGTTTTTTAGTACCCACTGTCAAACACAGCTGTTGACCAATAATTTTTAAAGCACCTATTTCTTCCTTTTGCTGATCAGCTTTTTATATATGCTGATTAAACCATAAAAAAAATCTACAGGGTATTACCAAGAAGAAGCTGACACTGCATTTAACGATAGAGTGTGCTATCAGCAATGCCATAAGGAAGAAGTCTCTAGTCATTCAACTATACATTTTGTGTCCGACTGTTTTATTTCTAAAATCTTTCCCAGTGTAAAGGCAGTGTGTACATTTGGCTAACAAACAGTCAGAGTTTGCTCTCTTAGATTTGTGAAAGAAATTAAGAAATTAGCTTCTTTTCAAGATCTATTCAACTTTGTCACAATAGGTGTTTTTAACTTTCCTATTGCTGACTGTATTAGTTTTTGGAGACTATTTTGTTTCTGAAGCAATTGAAAGTTTTGTGTAGACAGCCTTGGATCTTCTTTCTTCATGGCAGAGTAGTTGTCTTCCAATAAGCAAAGTACCAACTCCTTCATTGATACTAATGCTGCATCAACAGTATGCAGGGTTGGAACTAACGTCGTTACATGCATTATGTTACATAACAAAACTTTGTTTTTGCTCTAACCCAGGGGTAGGGAACCTATGGCTCGGGAGCTACATGTGTCTCTTTTTATGAGTGCATTTGACTCTTTGCTAACCTGTGAGCTAAAATATGGAAACCGCTGGTGACAGAACTGAGATATTACATCTTGAACTGCTTTAATCTTCATTTTTTTTCACTGAAGACTCTTCTGCAATGCATCCTTTAATTTGATTGGCAACATCATAAGAATCTTTTTAAAAAAAAAAAAAAATCGCCTTTAAAAGTGGTGAATTACAAAAAAAATTAACAGGCACTCATTTACATTTACCCTATTTTGACTTTTAAATTCAATGGCTCACAAGCAATAACATTGGAAAATATGAATTGTTTGTGGCTCTCTTCGTCAAAAAGATTCCCAACCTCTACTCTAACCTCCAACATGGCGCCTTACATTTCCAACCTAAAACGGGCCTACAGTTATTCTTCGGGCGTCACCACCATAACCAGGTTACATGATCCAAATTAAATTGTTTTTATCTTTACTTATGAATAGACGTGAGACATACTGTGAGCAAACATGATTGACTTTCATTCAATTGAACCTCGTCGTCAAACTTCATTGATCCAAATCCATGTTCTAGAGCACAATTTCACTGGCACGTGAGGATGTTGGAAGACAGGTCAGGAAAGCTTTTACGATACTGTCACTCTTTGAATCATTCACTACAACTGTAGAACACAGGAACAATTGTTTATAAATCAAACACCAGGACCATATACACATAGTCACACATTACTATATTAGTATTTACTATAAATATCAAATTAATATATATAATTACTATATATATTAATATTATAATAGGACATTGGAGTTCCTTTGAACACAGTATGTCATTATTTATCTTCAACCTACACAAGGGACTAAAGATGGAATTTAGCCCACGGCGATAACCTTATTTATATATGTTCATTAACATGAATATATATATATATATATATATATATATATATATATATATATATATATATGTTCATTAATATGTGCTGTCCCTTATTAAATAAATCAAACTCAAACTCACTTGAACAATTCACATCAATATCAACAGAAAGCACACAAATCCAATTTAAGCAAGCACAAAAAACAGTTCAAGCAAAAGCATACTGCAATTCCAAGTGCAAATTACACTGGGAGTGGAGGATTTTCAGGGTAGAAATACTACATACATTACTGGGGGTGCTGGAGCCTAACCCAGCCAACTATAGGCAGCAGGCAAGTGACACCCTGAATCAGTGGACAATCATTCACACTTTTACTCAGACTTAGGGGCAATTTAGAGTGTGCAACCAGCCTACCAAGAATGTTTTTGGGATATGGTAGGAAACCTGAGTAATCAGAGAAAACCTACGCATTTTCACACATTGAGGATTGACTTGAGATCGAACCCTCGACCCCAGAACTGTGAGTCCACCGCACAAACCACTCATTCACTGGCTGCCCCCAGCCATATATTTTTCTGATAAATAATCTATTTCAAAAACTAGTAAAGTAATTTTATTAGTTTTTCAGAGAAGTAACGATAACAATATATCTTTACTGTCAGTAGGTAAACGAGGTGGTATTCCAAATGTAGCACTTTGAAAAAAAGAAAAAAATCCTTACAAGTGAAAGCCCGCCATTTGCACTGAATCATAATTGCCATTCAGAAATAAACATACCTATTAGGCAAACGCAAAAATGGTCTGCAAAATGTCACGAGTATACTTGGCAAAATCAGTTGGACCTACAATTAAAGCATGTGAAAAGAAAGAACATTACACATCATAGCTGACAGAGGTTTCTTTTTTTATCTTTTTGCAAAACCACAGTAAAAAAAAACTAACATTTCAATGCCGTACACAATCATTGAGATTCTCATTGACTAAATATATTAGTATTGATGTTCTTGGTCATAATAGTGTTCTTGCTCACAATACTTACTCATCAAACCACAAATTAATTGTTTTTTGGGAAATCTGAGGAAAACAGCAACATGTAAAAAGAAAGTCAATGTTGTCAGCCAGTTGAACAAATTATTCCAAATAGACAAAAGAGCTCCGTGACAGGACGTTTGGTCGCCGGTCTTTTGGTCCCTTTTGGTCGCCGGTCAAATGTACTTTGATATTAAACTCTCTTTCGTAGATATTAAACTCTCTCTCTTAGATATTAAACTCTCTCTCTCTCTCTCTTAGATATTAAACTCTCTCTCTCTCTCTCTCTCTCTCTCTCTCTTAGATATTAAACTATCTTTCTTAGATATTAAACTCTCTCTCTCTCTCTTAGATATTAAACTTTCTCTCTCTCTCTCTCTTTTAGATATTAAACTTTCTCTCTTAGATATTAAACTCTCTCTCATGAATATAATTTTGAGAGCTGGTTTCAACAGTAAACTCTCTGTCACCATTTAACCGGCGACCAAAAGGGACCAAAAGACTGGCGACCAAAAGACTGTCAACCAAAAGACCGTCTACCAAAAGACCGGCGACCAAACGTCCGAGCACCAAAGAGCTCAGTCACACTATTTCACCCAATAGTCATAGAAAACAAAAACAAAAAAGCTCAAAACTACTGTATATTTCTGTATAAATCTAGATTGTTTGCTGTGTGATGAGATTTATTTCGGCACTGGTAGAGTGTTTACTTCGCTCTTTTTGTTGTTTCCATTTTAACTTTATTATTTATTTTAGTTGCTCTTGTTATACTGTATCTTAGTGTCTAAGAAAAGATGGTTGTGTTTATTGCTTTATTATTATTTATTTATTTGATAAGTAAAAGTGAATTTGACCTATCTCCTGGGTGTTAATTTCTAGTGGCTTGCCTTCATATTTAATCATTCGATCTATCTTTCATGTTTATCTGCTTGTGTTCTACCTTAATTGGGTGGTTAGTTTGCAGTAAATAGATTTCCTTTGCGGTATTCAGAATGTTTAAGGCATATGTGTTAAAGTGGCGGCCCGGGGGCCAAATCTGGCCCGAGGCATCATTTTGTGTGGCCCGGGAAAGTAAATCATGAGTGCTAAACTTCTGTTTTAGGATCAAATTAAAATAAAGAGTACAGATGTATATTTAATTTCCTGATTTTCCCCCGTTTTAAATGAACAATTGTAATTTTTTAATCATTTTTTTCTGTTTTTTGTTCAAAAATCGTTTTGTAAAATCTAAAAATATTAAAAAAAAAGCTAAAAAAATGTTTTAGATCTATGAAAACTGAATATTCAGGCCCTTTTATACAGTTCATTTAATCCATTTATTGAAAAAAAAAATCTAAATATTATATCTCAAATGGTCCGGTCCACGTGAAATCAAGTTGAAGTTAAAGCAGCCCGCGAACCAACCCGAGTCTGACACCCTTGGTTTAAAGTGTCGCATATGATAAGGGGGCGGAGGTAAAGAATAACATTGATGACGTCCATTGAAATTACATCTCAATAAGTGGGAAGTCCTGAGATAATGTATCACCAATGGGTGACTCAAATTTGGTGGCACCTTTATTTCAAGTGGGCTCATGCTATGCCTCTAATTTTGGCCCTGCAAGCTACTATATTAGACTCATATGGGAAGTGAACAAATTTGTCATCTACAGCACAAATTAATGACACTGTGGGTGCTTTGTGACGTTAACAGTGGCAAAGCAGGGTTGGACAGGGACGTTTCTTTGGGTCTGTTCCCAGACTAATGTGGGAGGAAGTGAGATCTAATTCATATTTTAACTCCCCACTGTGGTGCTTCATCATCACACACCACCTTGTGGGCCAGACAATGTCGTCATGGGGTGTCTGAACAATACTTTCAATGACATGTATTTATTTTCGGGACTAATTTATGCATATTATCAGTTACATTTGGCACCAGCAAAAAAATTAACCTTTGAAAAATGAAATTAAGCAGTAAATGTTCTCGACAATCTACTTTCTATATTACTTGGGTAAGTTAAGCCTTATATATAAGTTTTTTTTTTGAGCAATAGAGCAGAGTTGAGTTCACCCTTAACGGTACAGTTACAAGTATAGAAAATAACAACATTTCAATTCCATTAAAAAAAGGCTGTCACAAGCTACTTAAAGAATACCATAATGTCGCGTTTTAGTGCGATTTAATATATTTTGAGATTAAAAGTGGAACTTTAAGTTAACATATAAGTTAAACTCAAGTGACGTAAAAGACCTTAAACTACCTTTTCCTGAATCAGTTCTAGTTTTTTTCTGTTTATTTTTTGTGAATTAGAACAATGGTTTATGCAAGACCCTCTCCCTATAAAAAGGTTTGTATCCTTACCATAAATCATAACAACAAATCTAAATATATTCCAACACCTACATGTGTTTGGAGTAATTTGTCTTCGTTTAAGAGGGCTGCCGCTTCCACTGATTGGAAACACTCAAAGAATCAAAATAAACCCGAGAGGAAATAACTTTTTTTCTGTTTTTGAGGGCTACAATGGAAATATGAAGAAAATAATCTTAGTGGCTAAAATTGCTCTAAAAGCATTCCGATTTTACCAAACGAGGAAAAAAAAAAAGCTTGATATGCAAATGACCTCATTCGACATTGATTCATTCATTCATTCCTCCTCTTCCATACCGCACATCCTCGAAAGGGTTGCGGGGGTTGCTGGAGCCTAACCCAGCTGACTTTGGGCTAAAGGCGGACTACACCCTAGACTGGTCGCCAGTCAGCCGTATCGATATTGATAAGACACCTATATTATTTCATTCACTTCCCTTGACACCAAAAGACGCCTAATCCGGTTTTTATTCACTTTTCCCACCTGCCAATTAAAATGGATTAGATGCCTTTCACCACCATTAGTGAGTTAAGAATTTATGATCATATATGGGATAATAAGAGCCACCCAATGGTGCATTGGTTCTTCCGCCTGACTTGGATGCGAGCAGTCTGTCTTCGATTCAAATCAGGTAGCAGCGTGATTGTGAGCGTATATGGTTGTCCGTTTCATTGTGCCCTGTGATTGGCTGGTAACCAATTCGGGGTGTCGATGACCTGCTGCCCGGGGTTGGTTGGGACAGGCTGCAGCACCCCCAGTGAGCCATGTGAGGCTAAGCGGTACGGAAAATGAATAGTAATATTATACAATATGAACTATGATGTGATGCGAAGCTTTGGGATGTGTTGCGATATGATGATATCAGCACCCTCGTGACCCTTTTGAAGAAAAGCAGCACAGAAAATTAATGAGTAAATATGATGGAAAAATCCAGAAAGAGTTTATTGATTAAGAATCGTGTGTCTCGAGAATATCACATAATGTATTTGTCCATGAGTCGTGGCTCAGGATCTTTATGTGCTCCTTGAAAACCTTGACCGTCCTTTCAAGAATGTGCTTATCACTCTTGTGGGTGTACCTTTTTGTACCACACTTTTCCACAATATAAGGTGCAACTAAAAGGCTTCCTTTTTCTCAAAAGCAGTTCTTATATATATATATATATATATATATATATATATATATATATATATATATATATATATATATATATATATATATATATATATATATATATATATATATATATATATATATATATATATATATATATATATATATATATATATATATATATATATATATATATATATATATATATATATATATATATATATATATATATATATATATATATATATATATATATATATATATATATATATATATATATATATATATATATATATATATATATATATATATATATATATATATATATATATATATATATATATATATATATACACATACATATACACATACACATACACATACACATACACATACACATATACATACACATATACATATACATATACATATATATATATATATATATATATATATATATATATATATATATATATATATATATATATATATATATATATATATATATATATATATATATATGAGCATATATCGTTCCTTAAAAAATGTACATTCAAATGTCATCAGGCGTTTTAATTCATAATTATCATTTTTTTCTGTTACCATAATTTGCTAAATTCATAAGCCTTTTTTTTCCTATGTTTTTCATTTACTCATTTTCTGATCTGCTTATCCTTTCAAGGGCTGCTATCCCAGCCAACAAAGAGCACCAGGCGGGGGAAACCCTGAATTGGTGGCCAGCCTACCTTGCATGTTTTTGGGACGTGAAATAAAACCAGACTACTCAAAGAAAACCCACGCAAGCCCGGGGTGAACATGCAAATTCAATGTAAAACAGAAATGTAACATTTATTAGGATTTTCTTAAATTGCCAGTTAGCAGTAAGTCAAAATTACTTTACTGCTCAACGATAATTTCATTATAATTATGGATATTTCAATGCAAGAGCAGCTGTTTCCATGCAGTAAGTTGGGCAAGCATATCCCAGGGAAATGATGGGCATTTTTACAATGCACCACTGTGACTCAACCTTCTGTAGAGTGCGCACTGTAAACAGAAAAAAAGACAAATCAAAGTGCTTTGATTATTGAAGATAAATCTGAAGTGGAGTGTTCACATATTATTTCCACTGCCCAGTGCGTGTGAGTTTTTTTTTGTATGGAACATCCAAATAGTGTATAAAGAAAGGCTGAAATAATCATTCTTTATTAATAATAATAATCTGACATAGGCTTTGTCATCATCATTGACTCGACAAAAGCCTAATTGTCATCATACCCAGAAACTGCGTATGACAAAATTGGTAGTACTTCTCCATAAAGTGTGTTTTGCTCCTAGTATTACATATAGACAAATTAAATAATACATTGTTTCACGCTCTCAATGCAAGCGTTGCAGATTTGGAACAATTTCCCGCTAATCACCTCATTAATCCACATTCATATTTTATGAGCCTCTTTTATCAAGAAGTACTATCCTTTTTCCTCTTACTAGAATTTAAGTGTCAGTTTTCTAAAATCACAAGCTTTTTTGTTCATTATGTTTTTCATTCATTTATCTTTCATACCGCTTCTCTTTACAAGGGTCACGGCAGGTGCTAAATCCTATCCGAGTCGACTATGGCCACAGGGCAGATAACACCCTGAATTGGTGGCCAGCCAATCAGAAAGACAAACATTCCAGCATATACTCTATGGGCAATTTAGAGTGTACAACCAGCCTACTGTACATGTTTTGGGGATGTGGTAAGAAACCGGAGGACTTGGAGAAAGCCCATGCGAGCCTGATTTGGAACATGCAAACACACAGTGAACACCGAAATGGGATCAAAACCCAGAACCTGTGTGGTCAATGCTCTCACCACTCGTCCCCTGGCCGCCCAATATGTTTTATTAAGGAAAAATAAAAGAAATACTTAGAAAAATAGTTGCAATTTTTTTATTTTTTAGTTAAGACCAGATTGTCTTAACTTAGAAATAAAAAATTTCATATTTTAATTTTAATATGTTAGCAAGAAACTTGATCTTTAAGCAACAGGCTTTTCTGTTGAATTTCATACCTCAGTTTTTGTATGTTTTCATTTTCAGAGCCAATCTTTACTTCTCCAATTAGCTCATTCTGGACTTCCAATAGAACAAGGCCACCTGCCCTGGTGTATATCAACAGCACATGTGTGTAGCCTGTGGGATTCATATTTCTGCTCACCTCATTTGGGTAGCAAACATTTCAGCACTGGTCAAGAAGGCACAGCAAAGGTTACATTTTCTGAGATTATTCCGGAACTAAACAACCACCTGCAGCCCAAAAGATCATCAATTTTCCCCTTGCTCCCTTGTCCACCATCTACAAAAGTCGATGCCATGATAAATACAATACACATCCCGGCGTCCACCTCTTCAATGTGCTGCCCTCTGATAGAGGCTACAGGAGCATAACAGCCAAAACAAACAGACTCAGGACTCTTCCCAAGAACCATCAACATAATCAATGCGAGTTCTGCCCCTAGGAAGACCTAATCTCGACCAATTTCTTATGTTGTACTTGAACTAAAACTCCATAGGCTTCTAATTACTTGAGTCATTTTTGTATTTGACTACTTATTTATGTACTGTTTATATATTATGAATTGATTATTCATTTGTGCACTTCATGGTGAATCTTGAAATATCATTAGACTTCTATAAAGACAATAAAGTCATTCAATTCAATTCAAATGGTAAAATACCTCTGTGACTATTTATTTCAAGTTACACTCATCTGCAAGCTGCAGATGCTCTCCTTGCATTAGCACATAAATGAACAATTTCCAGCCAACTGTAATTCGTATTTGTCCATTTAATGTACTGAGATTCTGACATCTTGCAAAGGCCATACTAGAAGAATCTATTCACGCTGTGTCTGACTTGCCTGCTCCTCTCCACACCACAAGGACAGAAAAGGAGATTTCCGGGCAGCCCATATATGGTTGGACAGCAATGAGGTGTGCAACAGATGAGTCATCCTTTAAACTCCCACACTCTCTGGCCTTCCATGTGTACAAGACAAAGAAAGAGGGGAAAACCGAGCGAGGCAGTGGAAAAAAAAACACATATCATACAAAGCATTGGAGAAAGCTCAAGCGCTTTGTGATTGACATCATCTTCACGTTTATACAGAGGTCTAGCCCGACTGACAGTTTGCAGTGGCAAAGGATTTTAAAAGTATTTAATCTCTTGAAGCGAGAAACACTAAATCTTTGATGTGGGCACCATGTTTCATGCATTATTCTGCATACAGTCATTGCTGGTTTCTTAAGTATTCATAATGTGGCCATAGTATGTCATCACTTGTTATTGGTGATACAGTGTTCCCTCGGTTATCGCGGTTAATGGGGACCGGGACCACCCGCGATAAGTGAAATTCCGCGAAGTAGGGATTCCCCTTCAAAAATGCTTAATTTGAATTTAATTCCAAAAAAATATTTATTTTTTTTAATTTTTTTTTATTTTATTTTTATTTTTACCCCCCTGTATACAGTTCACCATATAGAATACGGGTAGAGGGAGTGAAATTCATGTTATAACAAAAAAACTGTAAAATATGTTGTTTCAATGTAATATTTGTATTTTTTATTTATTTTTTTCCCAAAAAAATCCGCGAAGCTCTGAGTCCGCGATAGCTGAACCGCGAAGTAGCGAGGGAACACTGTATATCCGGTCACAGTTTCACAGTACAGGTTAAAAAAAACATGCATTTGCTGTGTTTATTTGGGTTGCATTATGCCTCAGAGTTCTGAAATCTTGGGTTTAATATCAAACTATGGAATTCCTAAGTGGAGAGTACATGTTCTGCCTGTGTGGGGTTTGCTGTGTGTGGTTTCCTCCCACATTCTAAAAGCATATTTCAGAAATGATATTGATTTAAATGTGCGTGTATACTAATCAAACCTGCAAAAGATTCATTCTTTCATTCATCTTCTATACCACGCATCCTCGAAATTGTTGCAAAGGCCTTCAAAAGATGTGCATTGTATTTCAGACTATGAATCGTGCTTGATTTTAGTTTGAATCTCACCAAAATTTGCACAATAAAAAGGTAAAAGAGCTTGTACTAGAGTTTAAATCCTATTTTTGGGGAAAATACCTTTTTTGTCTGGAGACTAGGAAGAAAGATTATTTATACCATATTATGATAGTAAAAATTAAATATGGGGAAGCAAGCAAAATAGGCATCTTGAAAGTTAACAATACCAACAACTTTTCAGATAATGCTGCCAAATCCGGAAGAATGGGACTTCCCCATTGGGACACATCCTTCTTGTGGTGGCAATTTGAAAAACAACTTAATATGATTAAAAATTTACCCATATACATACATAGAATATACCTACCAAATTTCATTATGACCTGATCACAAATAGACGTGGCAATTTTATTTTGCGTCCTCCCCAAGAAGAAAAAAACTCCTACAGGGGGTTTCATGAATATTCATAGATGGAAAATAATATATAATTTCTTGAGTTAACATTTTTATTTAGATATTATCCTCTATATGACTGCCTATGCAGCTCGCCGTCCGAGTGGTTAGCATGTCGGTCTCAGAGTTCTGGTTTCAAGGGTCCAATCCCAAATTAGTCTTCACTGTGTGGAGTTTGCATGTACTCTCCAGGCCTTTGTAAGTTTTTTCCGGGTACTCTGATCCCAAATCCCAAAACAACATGCAGGGTTAGCTGGTTACCCCTATGAGTGTGAGCTTGAATGTCTGTCTGCTTATGCCCTACGATTGGCTGGCCACCAATTCAGGGTGTTCCCCCGGTTAGCTGTGATAGGCTCCAGTACCCCATGCGACCCCTGTGATGATAAGTGTTTCATGAAATGAATAATTTAACATACCTGAATACCAAATTGAAATGGCACTCCATCTTGTTGAAAGTAAACTGCGAAGTTACTGTCATCGTCTAGCAAGAATGTAAAAATTTCTTGCAACATCTTTAGATAATTATCGTCATTAAGACTCCCATGAACATAAAGAAATGCACGTTAAAACAGTGTATATGCATAGAATGTATTATGACTCCCGTATATGGGGATTATTTATTTAGTTATTTACTTATATAGTCATTATCTATTCTATTAGATTTGCAATGTTTTCCCCCTTTTCTGTGTTTTCACCTTCTTGCTGCAATAAAGTCAATGTCCTGAGTATGGGATGAATAAAGTGTAATCTAATCTAATTGTGTCTAACCTAATGTGATTACCTATAAATTGGTTCTTCTGCCTGATTTTGGTGTGCTGTAGCTTGTCCTAGTTGTAATCCCAGTCTTCCATTTTTCCATTTTTTTGATGGAGAAGAATTTATACTGGTGGCTTAAGATGATGGCATTCATGCTGTGTATTATAATCCAGCCTGGTGCCATATGTTTGACTAATGGATAGCTAGAAGGACATGAGGCATGTTGTATACTGTGTTATTTTGGAATTACCACTTTATACATTTGTACATTAAATTGTTTTTGATAGATTTAGTTCCTTAAAAAACTGCTCTCATTTGGTTCATGTCTGACTGGCAATGATCAGCTGCCATGTGCACTATGAAAGATCACATTTAAAGTGTAACATTACTCATTCATATGTCCCATTTATGTAGGAGTTACAGAAAGTTTCATACTTCAATGAGTCATGCATCTAACTCTCACATTAGCCACACTTTGAAAATAAACAAGTAAAAATATAAAAAGCATTCTGGAATATAAGAAAAAATACTTAAATGTTTTAGACTGTTTTTCTCCAGATGAATTATGTTATATATTATAAAATATCCAAGAAGACAAAAAGATTGATGGATTACGTTATAAAAAGATGGCTTTTCATTTTCATTTAATTTCTTTTGAGTCAAAGTTTTTTGAAAAATCCATTTTATTTTGGAATTCTTTTAATACCAAAAAAATGTCATTCTTTTTTGCTTGCTTGTTGAAAATAGTAAAAGCAGAATAAGAAGCTTTCTTGGTGAATCTAATAGGAACATCTGACTCATAATATCAAGGCTAGCCCAATGAAGCTTTGTTGATTTCTTGTTTGGGATTTACTGCAGTAGTCATCATCAGGTAGGACCATGTATGTCTTTCCTGCTGTAGCATCGTTTTCGTCGCAGGGCACATGTTGTCAGAGAGTGTGATAACAAAGGGCGGTGAGTCACTGTCCAAAGCTATTACTTTAACTCGATTCAAACCACCTTTTTCATTAGTTCATGATGTTTTTATATACAATTTTTTTCAATTTATTGTTTTTGTTTTATTCAAAACAAGCGGCCCGGTCAAGCGAGTGGGCTAGCGCATCGGCCTCACAGCTCGTGGGTCCTGGGTTCAAATCCAGGTCACGTCCAATTGGGTGGAGTTTGCATGTTCTCCCCCCGGGCCAGCGTGGGTTTCCTCCGGGTACTCTGGTTTCCTCCCACATTCCAAAAACATGCATGGTAGGCTGATTGGACACTCTAAATTGCCCCTAAGGATGGGTCTGAGTATGTATAGTTGTCCGTCTCCTTGTGCTCTTTGATTGGCTGGCCCCCAATTCATGGTGTTATCCCCCGCCTCTCGCCCGGAGTCAGCGGGGATAGGCTCCAGCACACACCGCGACCCTAATGAGGATAAAGCAGTTCAGAAAATGAGACAAGATGGGATTTTTAAAACAATGAGGCCATTTCTTACTGCATTCTGTGCTCATTGTTCTAATTCTAATCAAACCCCGGACCAAGATCAAATTTGTCAGAAGGATCTGTGCAGAATCTTCATAGGATTCCTCATTTCCAGGATAGAAAAAAAACTTGTGATTTCCCTACTTTTTTAGTGATTACCAAAATAGCTTCGCATACTCCCTTAGGTGTTCAGTAGACAGCAGTGGGAGTAAAACAGATCAGAATGGTTTACGATCCCTAAATGAGACCTGAGAGACATTAAATATAGTCAGACTGATTTTTATTATCTGCCCTGCTGTGTTTTTATAAAAGTTTTTGTCCATATGAAAGTGACAATAGCTCAAAATCAGTCATTTAAGTGTAGATTTGAAGCGAGACGCAGTTGCAAGAAATGTATAAACCAGCTGCCAGGTTTCCTACAACTGTCTAATTGCAATAACACCGTTTTGAAAATTAGGGGATGATTGCATTTATTCAGGAGTGCAATTGTTGAATAAATGTTATGAGTTATCCGTCCCAAAAAAATAAATTAGGACTATTTTCGTGGTTGTTGTTTGACAAAAATCATGTTGAATAATTTCAAATTACAATCTGACGCTCTGGTCGGCGGACACTTGGTCCCCGGACGTTTCATCGAACGGACATTTGGTCGACTGATAGTTCTCTCTCTCTCTCTCTAATGATTATAATTTTGAGAGCAAAAGATTTACCTGGTTAATTGCTTTCAACAGTGAACTCTCTCTCTCTCATGATTATAATTTTGAGAGCGAGCGAATCTGGCGACCAAACGTTCGTTCGACAAAATGTCCGGGGACCAAGTGTCATTATTTTGTGTGGCCCAGGAAAGTAAATCACGAGTGCCGACTTTCTGTTTTAGGGTCAAATTCAAATGTATAGATGTATATTAAATTTTCTGATGCTCCCCCATTTTAATCAATAATTATAATTTTTATCATTTTTTTCTGTTTTTAGTTAAAAAATAATTTGTAAAATCTAAAATATATTTTAAAAAAAGCTAAAATAAACATTGTTTTAGATCTATAAAAATTGAATTTTCAGGTCTTTTAATCCAGTTCTTTTAATCCATTTATAAATTTAAAAAAAATCTAAATATATCTAAAATGGTCCGGCCCACGTGAAATCAAGTTGACGTTAAAGCGCCCCGCGAACCAACCGGAATCTGACTCCCTTGAACTAGCAGATAGGTTTGACTAAATTGTATTTTTTTTAAATTGTGGTTGGGTAAAAAAAATCACATGAGAATTTTTTCATTCTGTGACCCATGTTTAACAACCAGTCTGTTGGTGATGAAGACTGATGATTGCCTGATTTAAGGTGCAACCAGAGTGGGATCGATTCACACTCAATGGCGGTGGGAATTCGATTAATTGTCTGTAATGGATTTAGGCGATAGTAGTCCACCTTCCGGCTAAAGTCACCTGGGATATGCTTCAGAAACCCGCGACTCTGACCAGAAGGAGAGGTATTGTAAATCCCTGCAATCCTTTTGCCATTCTTCATCCATTTCCAACCAAGATTTGAAACAGTCAACTGAACAATTTCAAATCCAGCGAGTGACTGCAGGCAAAAATGAGCATGAATGGACCTGCGGTCAAAGGTTTTAAGGCACTTTCTGATCCCACTGAATGATTCAGCTGGATGTAGCGGTTCCAAAAATGGGCACTAGGCAGTGGACACCCGTATTTGGTGGCCAATCAATCGCAGGGGACAAAGAGAGGGAGGACACACGCATGCATAATTTAGAGTATTCAACCAGCCTACCATACATGTTTTTGGGATGTGGGTGGAAACCAGAGTAGCCGAAGAAAACCCAGATACTGGTCCACTGGGCCCTTCTTCATAAAACTTGATTTTTATTTATTTTGTTGTGAAAATCTGGTGGCTAACTCATCACTAAAGCTGATCTGAATCATTTCTTACTGGTTATGTGCATTTTGTGAACTATTCAAAGATGCATAGGTTTAGAAATGATGAAGTTGGAGTCTGATATCTTTTAATTATGTTTGTGCTTTACATGTGTGCTATATATCTACAGGCAATATGTTACAGGGTATCCCAGTGCTATAAAGTCCACCATATTTACAGAGCTCATGCACTTATCCGCTATGTTGATCTGGGTTCAGCTATACACAAGCTGAGCAAATGCTTACTAAAACCTATTGTATAACACTGAAGTCTGGCTTTTTGATCACAATAATTAATACTATTTGGTGCAAATCTATCTGCACAGGTAATTAATTATATGTATGCTCTTCTGAAGGCATTCATTTGTGGGTAATTATTAAATTTTTAAATGTTTAAACAGCCTCTTTAGTGCTGTTTAAACATTTGGGTAGTTTACCTTTCTAACAACAGTAAATTCAGTTGAAATACAATGATTCTACTATGTATTCATGTCTATATAAAAGTTTCTACAATTATATAGTGTGAGTCAAGAAGGACAATCCATTAAAAACAACTTAAACATTTATTACCCTTTGGTTGTCACATCTCAAAAGAGTGAGGCGTGGGCAGATGCAGACAGTTACATAAACAAACAAAAACAATATATATTTATATATTTTATGCTGGCAAGCAAAAAAGTTTTGGCCTCCACAGGACATTCTTCACAAAATGAGTATAATATGAGTGTGTATAATAACCATAGTTGGCAACAGGGGCCCCATAAAAGCATCAATAGCTCAGTCAAAGTGCAAGTAAATCAGGATTTGTAAGTGCTAATGCAGACAAAAGTAATATTTAAGTCAGGCTGTGTAAACTAAAAGTGTAGAATCAACAGTGTTGTCTAGGTGGCCACTTCTTATACTTTCACTGCTCAAGGTGGAAGGACCATATTTGAACATTATTGAGTACAGGCTGCCTTGTACCATCGACCAAACGTCCGTTCGACCAAACGTCCGGGAACCAAGTGTCCATCGACCAAACGTCCGTTGACCAAACGTCCGGTCATGGGATTAGCAGCATGGAAAATTAATGAATGTATCTACACCTCTATGCGAATCTTCACCAAACTTGATTGCTTTTTACTATCCCAGGTAACAATCCTTTACAGGAATTTTAGTATATTATTTTTTTATTATTATTTCTGCTATCACATGAAGTGAACATACAATCTATTGTACACATTTTTCATGTAACTGTTCTTCTCTTAAATAATTGGCACTAAAATGCTATTGTCTTAAAAATGTGTGAAAGAAAAAGGATATTTTAAATGTAAAATAGCCAGTTCAAAATATTTTTCTTTTTAAATGGCATTTTTAGTTTAGAACTATTGTTGTCTAGGTGGCCACTCCTTACACTTTCCCTGCTCAAGGTGGAAGGACCATATTTGAACATTATTGAGTACAGGCTGCCCTGTTTTTGTGCTTTGAGTTAACGTACCCATGTGAAAACAAAGACCAAAACAAGAGAATGGCGCCTTAATTTTCGTGGAAATAAAGCTGTCTCAGGTCACTGCCACAAACAAGGATGCGTAAATTGGGTCTCATTTTCCATTATCTCAACAGACCAGTCCCTCAAAACAGGATCATATAAATGTGCATGAGCTCTGTAAATATGGTAGAATTACTTTATAGCAATGGAATACCCTGTAGCATCTTGCCTGTAAATATAGCGCACATGTAAAGCACAAACATGATTAAAACAACATGTCGGACTCCAAGGCCATCATTTTTAAACCTATGCATGTGTTTCTTCAATTCATCATCTTCGAATAGTTTACAAAATGCATATTACCAACAGAAAATGATTCAGATTACCTTTAGTCTTGAGTTAGCTAGCTTTACACAACAAAATAATTTAAAATCAAGATGTATTAAGGGGGGGCCTGTGGACCAGTGGTCAGCATATCTCTGGGTTTTCTTTGGGTACTCTGCTTTCCACCCACATCCCAAAACCAGGCATGGTATAACACTCTAAATTGCCCCCACGTATGAGTGTGTTGTCCCTCTCCTTGTGCCCTGCGATTGACTGGCCACTAATTGCGGGTGTCCCCAACCTGACTCCTAAAGTTGGCTGGGATAGGCTCCAGCACCCCCAATACCGTCGTAAAGTTAAGCGTCTTTCAAGATAAATGTCAACAATTCTATAGTGATAATATCATTATACATTTGCTTGCAATGAAAAAATGCTATGCTTTACTATTAAACCTACTTTGCACATCATTATTAGTTTTATATTATTGTGTTTGCTTGCAACTAAGTAAATGCTATGCTCCTAACGTAAATTACTTTAAACAGAGGATCCAGAACACCTTGCAGTGCTGTGAATCTGATCTGGGAACTGCACCTTGGTCTACCCTTGTAATCAGAGCCCTCGAATGTAAAAATCAACAGAAAATACGTCTAATGTCAGAAGGGAGATGGGATTTGTCCAGAAAACTTTCTTTTCTCTTTATTTGTGCATGCTTTTTGGGAATACATATAAGTGAACCTATCAACGAATAAATGTAATTAAAAACGATTGGTTTTGGAATGTGCAAGAAACTAAACTCCACCTAAACTAAGATTTTAAATCAGAGCTTCTTGGTTGTCAGATACCACAAATTCCCTGCCCTTCACCACAGGTTTTAACACAGTACATTACACATATAATTTACAAATATAGTATGAGGTAGATCCCACAGTTCTATGACAAAATGACACTCCACCCCCATCTTCTTCTTAGGCAATCTGTGGGATAGTACTGGAAAGGAACAATGACTAATGCTTCTGTTTTGGACTTCCTGATGCATGTTGATCTGCAAGCAAGCCCTCTCTCTCTCTCTTTCTCTCTCTCTCTCTCTCTCTCTCTCTCTCTCTCTCTCTCTCTCCCTCTCTCTCTTTCTCTCTCTCTCTCTCTCTCTCTCTTTCTCTCTCCCTCACTTTTGAAACCGAGCCAACAGTACTGTAACAGGCATACACCCACATTAGGTTATTCCTTTTCATGCTCAGAGAACCACCCAGGCTCGCCTACATCCCCCAAAGAAGACGGATCACCTATTCACCATGTCCCCGTGTGTGTATCTATTTTATTTGTGTATGATATATTTCAACAGTTCATTAATTTATTATCTGAACCAGTTATCCTCACGAGGGTTGCGGAGGGTGATGGAGCTTATCCCAGCCTACTACAGGTGCCAGGCACCCTAAATCCGTGGCTAGCCTATCGCAGGGCACAAGGAAACAGACAACCATTCACGCTCATACTCATACCTAGGGCTAATTTAAAGAATCCCATCAGCCTACCATGCGTGTCTTTGGAAAGTGGGAGGAAATCAGAGTACATGGAGAAAACCCACGCAGGCCCGGGGAGAACATGCAAATTCAATTGACCTGGATTTGAACCCAGGTCTCTCACTGTGAAGTCGACATGCTAACCACTCCTCCGCCAGACTGCCCATTTCAACTGTTTATCACCATAAAAATTTAGTTTAAAGTCGGGTAGAAAATTTGGACGAGGTCCATCGTTGAACTCTTTAGCTGACACTGACGCCAATAGACGTCCAATCCATTTTAACTAGTAGAGTCGAATGAATGTTTTCCCAATCAATGTCCCACCTTTTCTATCTACTGCAACCGAACTGTCTGTCCTGAGCTGACAGTGAATGAGGCCACATGATTCAACAACGTCCCTCAAAGGTTTAAATCAAGATATCCACCATTTCGGTGTGTTAGTGGCATTTTATTTTGGCGGCGGCTCGATGGGTGAAGTGGTTTGTACGTTGGCCTCACAGTTTTCGAACGGTTCGTTGCCACCCCAAACACATGCAGGGCAGACTGGCTACCATATTTTCTAGCATATAAGCCATATTTATTACTCAAAAAATGATGACTAAAATAAGGGTATGGCTTATATTCGCATAAGACTTACAGCAGTGCTATACTCTTTTTCACCAGTAAATGTCTGCAAATTAACATTTACTACGCGTTGGTTATTTTCTGTTTTGCAGTAAGAAAACAACCATTACTAGATGAATTACTAACTTCTTCATGATATTTACCATAAAGATATGCTTTTGATTCATACAATATCTCAGAAATTCCATCAAATTGTAAATATAAAGCTTGGTGCCAATAGTTGCATGGTGATATGCTCCAGCACCCCCAATGACCCTTCTGAGGATAAGCAGCATGATAAATGAATGCATTTTTTGCCTTCTTTTTCTTTTACCAAAGCTGAAAAACAATGATTTAAGCAACCTCCTCGTTCCCAGATGTGTTTTCATGCGAGAAACTCATGTTGGCATCAGTCCAAAAAGCTCCATCCCTTCGCTTGCCGATTGCGCCCATCCTCCTTCCGGTACCTTTGGCCCTGCGTTGATATCTGCGTAGTTTAGTGTTCATAATCGCGTGTATCTATGCGCACACGCCTCCCTCCCTTCGTGCTCATCGTCGCATTCCCTCCCTCCCTGCACTCCTCGCGGCTCCAAACACGGTCACTCTCATCACACTTGCAGGCGGGCGCACATAAACACTTAGCCCACGCACATTCCTCCTTCCCCTCCTTTTGGGTTTTCGTGCTGTCTCATTCACATCATCCACGCATCGACTCTGACTGCAAGGGGCGGGGGGCGGGGTTGGATATATACTACGAAGAGAAGGCCACACGCTACACTGAGTCTGAACCCACTTTCAGTGCCACAAGCAAGAAGACTCCGAAGCCGGGAGTAGAAGTACCAACTTTGATTCTGGAGCTCGGAAAAGCGAGATTTCTCGCCGTTTTGGTTCTCCGGACTGTCAACTGGAGCACCACCACCGCAGCTTTCGTCTAGATTCATCACAACGAGCGCTATTACGCCAGTTTCTATGGGTATAGCTGCTAAACAAAGTTGGTAGTAAACTCTTTGGAGTTTGTAAGAGTCACCTTTTGAAGAAAAAAAATTTTTGCTTGTGGGCATCACGGACTTTTGGGGCTGACCCTCTTGGGTCTGGAGTGGACCTGGCGCATCTTTTTTTTTAATCTAACGTTGAGAAAAAAAGTTTTGGCCAGAACGAACTCCGTAGTTCCCAAGACCGCACGTTCGAAGTTCAGAGAGACAAGGTAAGAAAACATACTACTTCATTCCTTTTATATGAACATGGCATTGAATGGTTGATCGTTTCAATGCAATTGACTCAATCCATCTGAGTTGGCTCAAATGGAAAGTCATTGCCAGACATCGAATTACTATAGATTTTGTATTCTGACTTTCTTTGATAGCATGTCGGGCTCCTAGCTCTGGAGTTCTGGGTTCAAATCCAGGTTGGTCCACCAATGTGGCGTTAACATGTGCCTGTGTGAGTTTCCTCCGGGTACTCCAGTTTCCTCCTACATTCCAAAAACATGCATGGTGGGCTGATTGGACATACTTAAGTGCCCCTAGTTATGGGTGTGAGTGTACATGGTTGTCCGTCTCCTCGTGCCCTGCGATCGGCTGGCCACTGATTCAAGGTGTCCCCGCCTCTGGTCCGGAGTCAGCTGAGATAGGCTCCAGCACCCCCCGTGACCCTAATGAGGATAAAGCAGTTCAGAAAATGAAATAAGTAGCGATGAGAATTTCTGTGACTGTGATAGTTTCACAGTTGATCTGCAGCTTCCAATCCGGGTTGAAACTTTAAGTTTGCTATCCATGGTGCTGAAACGTCGTGTCAATACTCAGCCACCTCTGCAGTAAACTTCTGTGGAAATAAGTACCCAAAAGTGAACTGTACCAAAGACATTTTCCTTATAGCCTTTCTCATTCCTGAAGTGTTGGAAGCTTGCTGTCATTTTGATTGTGTTTATTTTCTCAAAACGTGAACAATTTGACTGTGACAGTTGACCTATAATGGCTTTAAAATTACATTCCATAAGAAGGAGAGACTTCACAAAGACCAGTTTGAGGTCAAAAGAAAGTGAATGCTTGTTTATGTCCCACATCCACCTGCTGCAAACACATCATTTGGGAATCAAGGTTATATTTTATTTGAGTTTTCTGCGGTGTTCTCGTCAGATATGCGAAGTAAACATCAACTATACAAGACAAAGGAGTATTCGAGCGAAAAAAATCTGAATTCAGAGTGACCTTATTTGCAGCAGTGCAGTTTTATCCCCCAATTTTTAGAAGTTCATCTCCATGACAATCATCTCCCACTTACTCCCTCCCCCTTCCCTACAGAGACAAATGGTCAGGCAGAAGAGAAAACGAAAAGAAAGGTAGGGAGGAAAGTGGGCAATGTGCGTAGACAACAGCTGTCCCTCCTTGTTTTCACAGCATGCTTTATCTGAGGCACATTCATGGAGCTTCCGGTTGTTAAAGGGGCGGGTGCAAGAAGGCGAGGAGGGGGGGGGGGGGGGGGGGGAGGGATATATCATTGCTATGCTGCTCACGTTGTCGCGACATGGGGACAGTGAAACAGATGTGAGGAAAGGAAGCCTGAAAAGTGCATGTCCGTTTGAATGGCTCTTCATGATTGCACATTTTTAACAATATATTTTAAAAAGTAAGCCTTATATGCTGCCGAGTTCAATTATCCATATATACAATTCATAGTGTTTTTGCCTTCATGTTTTGTATTCAGACATATTAGCTCTCCTCATACCAACCATAGGCTACATGAATTATGAACCTATTTGGTATTTTTATGGGGCCTTTATTTGACTCGTCCGAAGAATAAGAGAGAGGGAAATTGCAGTAAACACAAGCGATGTATGTTGCTGAGCAACGAGTCAGTGTGTCTTCAGTCTGTTCAGTGAGAGCAGGTCAAGTGGAGATGTAGAAATTGACTCTACACGTTCAGCACCTTGAATGACTTAATACAGGCTGCAGTATCCTCATGACAAAATAGTATCGTTGTAAGAAGCACGCATTTCTCAGGGTTAATTGTTTTAAAAGCTCACTCAACAAAATACATTTGCATTATGACTCAGACTCATGCTTGTTTGCATTCATTTCAGGTGTGCTTTGGTATTAGTTGTATTCGGGGTATGCAATCAGGCACATGTTAATCATTTCTCTTGTTTACCATGTAATAGGAGCTCTAGACTTTGCAAAAAAAAAAAGCGAGTAAGTGGTAATGCTTCTATGGACGTCAGTCTGACGCATTTGCTTCACAGTTCGCTTCAGCGTGTGGGAGGAGAAACTAAGAGCTTGGCGATACCAGCCTTCTGTGAAGGGATTGTACTTTCTGCCTCATTGCAATTATCTGACAGAGAGCTAGCCAGTTCCGTTCATTCCGTCTGTACTTAAATATTCTAGACGTGAACATAAGCAGTTGTCAGGTTCTCAGGATTACTAACTTTTCCCATTGAAAGTTGAGTTGATGTGAAAGACTTACCGTGAAACTTTATTTTTGCTCTCCAGGTCCTAAATTGACAACATAGGCTGTCTAAAGCATTAAAACCTGCTGAAGAAGAAGCCAATGAGATTAAGATTCTCAAGTAAAGCTGACCCAATGGCGTCGTCAGCTCTTTTCGGGCCACATGTGGCTTTTGTCCTACTTTTCATTACTTTGACATCATGCACTCCATCCGGCCCAGCCTCTGACACCTGCGCAACTCTGGAACAAAGTCGCTTCTTTGGCGTTTTCTCCTCCACGACTAACCTTCCGTCTGCACCATGCTCCTGGACCCTGCAAAACCCAGACCCTCGTCGTTACACTGTCTACATGAAAATCACCAAGCCAACTGAATCCTGCACACCAAGGCAAATCAGAACCTTCCAGTTCGATTCCTTCATCGAGACATCCCGCACTTACTTGGGCATGGAGAGCTATGATGAAGTAGTCAGGTTGTGTGATGCCTCAACTACCATCACCTACATCGAATCTAGCAAGCAGTTCTTACAAATCCGCAAAGTGGCTTCAAGCAATGATCTGGAGAAGGACGGCGCACAGGGCGAAAACGTCAGCGAGTTCAAGTCTGAGTTTCTTGTTGTTGGGAAAAGGAATCCGAGTATGCCTGCCTGCCAGATGCTTTGCCAGTGGCTAGAGAAGTGCCTGTCTAGTAGTACCCATGAGTACCCCTGTGGCATCATGAACACCCCTTGCCAGTGTTGGGAGGCCCCCAAAAGGAAGCCAGGAAGCTGCTACAGAGGTGGTGTCTACGTAGAGAAATGCTCTCCAGTGCCAAGAGACAATAGCCAAAATGCTGAAATCATCAGTAAGTTTGACACACAAAGAAAACTCCATGTCTTGTTTCTTAACTGTTTGAAGGAGCTTATGTTCTGCCGAATCTCAGTCCACCTTATTACTGAGTGACCTTTTAATTTGTATTTTAAAACTTTTAATTCTAGCAAGTTGTCTCTAGAAGACAGGGTGAGGAGGGGGGAGACAGCAAGGGATGTGCACTCTGCTGCCACAAACTAATAAGGAGCAAATTGAATGTATTACAGAAGTGGATCTTTAAGCTTAATTGGACGAACTACCTGAATCACACGAATGATTAACTCTTTGTTGTGGTGCAAGTCAAGCGTGTGAACTTCATTGCTTGGGTTAGGAGTCTGTAGCTGTGGTTATGTTGGAGAAAGGATAGAAAGGAGCACAAAGACCTCACAGTCAGCTGGCGGGGAAAATCGAAGCACACTCACGGTTGGCATAGCAACGCTGCTGTCGGGGCCCTGCAGTGGTTTAAAGCAATTTCAGATTGAACAACTAGCAGCTTTGACTGCTCAGACGAAAAGTGTCCAAAAAGACAATGTATACACCGCCTGTCTGAGGATGTACATATTAAAATCAATACTATGGAGCGCATTGGAGTAGAAAGCAAATTAGATTTTTGGGGTGGAGGTGGGGGGGGGGGGGGGGGGGGTTGTATGTTCAGAAACCAAGAACAAACATCATACTTTATAGTAATAACAATAAAATGGAGAAACAATAAGCAGCTTCTGACATATTACCAGTTATGCAGATACGTACGTCCAAAACAACGTGTTTACCAAACTTTCGTTCTCACTTCTGAACAACTCTGCCAAGTCAAACCTGAGCAGAATTCACAGGCCCAACCAAACCATGAAAAATAGTGTGATACCTAGTCCAGAAAATATAGTATTTTTTTGTACTTTCTTCTGCTTTTTTTTATAATTTTAACCTATTAATGAAGACCCGAATAATAGTAAGCACTGGAATAATAGTAGGGAGTGGAAAATTCCAAATGAATTAATAATAGTAGGCACCGGAATAATAGTACTACTACTACTAATATTCAATATTTTTGGAATTTTCCACTCCCTACTATTATTTCGGTTCCTACTATTATTAATTCATTTGGAAGTTTCCATTTCCCACTATTATTCCAGTGCCTACTATAATTTGGGTCTTCATAGTACACTATGTAGCATAATATTTAATTATTGTATTCTATAACTATAATTGATACAGAAGGCTGGGCTGGTTGGAGTCGTTGGTCAGTTTGCAGTCAAGAATGCGGGGGTGGCGTCCAGGTGCGCAGTCGAGCTTGTCAACCCGATGATGCTATCTGTGAGGGGACCGTCGAAGAAGGGCGGACATGCAACCCACGGGCCTGCATCGGTAATCCCACCCTTTCCAATCATTAAGAAGAGGAATTTGTCTATAGTTATACAATTTTCACTGAAATAGTTGTCTTTTTTTTTCTCAGGCAAAGATCGAAGCAAGAGTCAAGGTCTACGGGCCATTATTGGTATGAGGAGAGACCATGATGATGCTGGCCTTGGTGGAGTTGCAACCCAAATCGGTATGTTTTTGATTAGCCTTACTTTATGCTACTTTTACTGAGTTTTCAACCATAAAAAAACACTTGTTTTTCTTTTTGTTCAGCAAATACTAAGACAGATGAGTGGTCCCCTTGGAGTGCCTGTTCAGTGACATGCGGTGAAGGTTGGCAAAGCCGCACCCGTGTTTGTGCCACTTCATCCTTTAGTACACAATGCACCGGACCCCTGCGAGAAAATAGACCTTGTAACAATACTGCTGTCTGTCCAGGTAGCGTCCAGTTCAGTGAAATTTGTGTGTTTTATAATATTTATGCAGTTACATCACAATTTGTTGATTTTTGCTTGCAGTCGATGGTGCCTGGGATGAATGGACGCCATGGAGTTTGTGTTCATCCACATGTGGTCGTGGTTACCGTGACCGCACTCGCACGTGTAGGCTGCCCCAAAATGGAGGAGAACCTTGCAAAGGCCCATCAAGACAAAACAAGCTCTGTAACATTGCTGTATGCCCTGGTTAGTTGTTTATTTTACTTTCCAAACTTCCTTTTGTATTATAATTTCCATGCCACTACTGTGCATACAATTTAGGATTGAAAGCAGTGCATTTAAAAGCAAATCACTAAAATTGGTGAGGTCGTTTGAAGCAGCAGTGCTTTTGCAACAACTCCATTTATGGGCTTCCTCTTATGAAATACACTTCTCTACTTCCCTCTAGTGGATGGACACTGGAACGATTGGTCTGTTTGGAGTCCATGTTCTGCTACTTGCTCCAATGGTACCATGCAAAGAACACGAGAATGCAATGGACCATCCTACGGGGGCTCAGAGTGCCACGGGAGTTGGAAAGAATCCATCAACTGCTTCCTGAAAGAGTGCCCAGGTAAAAATAAGAAAAAAAATGATAAATTAACACTTGTAGCTTTAGATTTAACAAAAGTTAGGACCTGAATTTCTCTTACTGACCAACTACATTAAACTTAACTCATTTTTTCGTCCATAGAGAGGATTTAGAGCTTTCCAGTGTTGCTAAATCAAAATAAATGCAGTTTTGTTGCCTTTGATTGTATAGTAGAGGTTTTTCCTCATTAGTGCCAGTTGGTATTCATAGAGCTTGTCATGTCTGTGTTTAGTTGGCGGACGTTGGCATGCTTGGAGCTCATGGGGCAGCTGCAGTAAGACTTGTGGTGGAGGCATCCAGCAGAGACAAAGAGTTTGTGAAGGCCCTTTCTTTGGTGGGGAGCCTTGCCCTGGTGAAAGAGGAGAGCAGAAGCGATGCAATGAGAAGAGATGCCCTGGTTAGTATTGTTCATACATGGAAAGAAGAAAAAAAAACATTCAGTTGAAGATTATTTAATAAAACAACATTACTTTGTAATCCTTTAGAGCCCCATGAGATTTGTCCGGAAGAAAGCGCTGGTGATGTTGTGTGGAAGAAAACTCCAGCTGGAGACATGGCTGCCATCTCATGTCCTGCTGACACTGCAGGTGCATTGACAGAAGATAGTTGTATATATTTATATCTTCGTATATGTTAGGCTTACTTTACACTTAATGCTTTCAGGTTTAATTCTTCGCCGGTGCAGTCTTAATGCTGTTGGCCTCGCCACATGGGAGAACCCAACTTACATCAAGTGTGTCTCCAAAAACTATGAGAACATTCAGATCTTGGTAGGTTTAAAAAAAAAACAGCTTCAAAGTAAAAGGCAAAATTCTTAAGAACATTTCCACTTTCCTTTCTATAGGCAAGGGACTACAACACTAAAGCGCAAGCAGAGCAAGCTATAGATGGCATCGCTGAGGTCATTTCTCGTTTGAGGTTCTCAACTGATGAAGGTGCAACTTACAGTGGGGATCTCATGGCTGTCATGGAAATCTTGAAGAACGTCACTGAAATGTACAAGGCCAACAAGTTGAGGCTAAGCAATGCTGATATAGAGGTAAACTTAATATTTAACCAACCATCTTCTATGCCACCCATCCTCAAAAGGGTTGCAGGGGTTGCTGGAGCCTAACCCAGCTCATATCAGGCAAAAAGTAGACCACACCCTAGACTGGTCGCCAGTCAGTTGTAGGTCACACAGATAGACTAACCATCCGTACTCCCATTCATACCACCAGTGGGAATCGAGCCCAAGTCTCCCTGCGCTGAAGTCAGGCAAGGGAACCTCTACACCACGAGGCGGCTAACTAAATAAAAATTAGTTTTAACACACAGAAAAGGGAAGAATACAGATTTTTCAGGCCCTATAATAAACCACAACTGTAAATTTAGCAGCCCATTGGGCCAAGTCTTTAGCAAATATACCTCACAGTTCTGAGATCTTGGGTTCAATCCCAGGTGGATTCCGACCTTATCGTGTGGAGTTTGCATGTTCTCCCCAGGCCTGTATGGGTTTCCTCCGGGTACTCCGTTTTCCTCCCACATCGCAAAAACATGCTTGGTATGCGGGGTGGATACTCTAAATTGTCCCTAGATATGAGTTTGAGCATGAATAGTTGTCCGTCTCTTTGTGTTCTGCAATTGGCTGGCCACCAATTCACGCCAATTGACCCTTGTGAGGATAAGTGGTATAGATAATGAAAAAATGGAAATTTAATATTGCTGAAAAAAACTTTAAGTACTGTATATTTTCATTTTTAACGCCTTTCCCAACTCCCCCCAGAACTATGTTCAAACCATCAGCAACCTGTTGAAAGAAGAACACCATGACAAATGGGAAGAAACACAGCTGGTACGTGAAGTGTTTTAACATTCATTTTTGGGTGGGGATGTTATGTACATTTCGAGCGTTATGGTGAATGATAGGTGTGAAAAGATGTCTGAACTCATTAGAAAGCAAAACTAATTCCTTAGTTCAGTTATGTGACTTGAAATTTTACTTTTTTGGGAACTTCTTGCTGTCGTATTAAGCAATTTAGTTGTTCCAGGTCCAAAGAAATCCCTAGATATTTATGTCCCATAAGAATTTCATGACAAATCGCAATGTCGGGTGACAGTAAACAGTTAAAGGTGAGCATGGATGAGAGAGATTGACTCAGGGAAATACACTCGGCGCCCACTCGGCAATCTGTGGCCTCTCCACGCCATCTTTCAAAGACGTGCTAGTTTAGAGGGGACACAGACGGCACATATTTGTTCGAAACGCACACCTTGCGCCCACATCACTCTGGTTTTTGCGTCATAAACACGCAAGTCAGGGACAGCCCTCCCCTCTGCTAAGTGCGATGGCGGGGAAATTCTGTAGAAATACCAGCATGAATCAACCGCCAGTCCATTTATGGCGTTAAGGAAGTTAAGTAGTTGCCTAGCAGCTAGTAAGGCTTTCACTGCACTGGACGAACTCTGGCAAAGAAAACATTTTATATTAGATCAGAGCTCTCAGGTTTCAGTTCTCATGTGTTTTACAAAAGTGGAAGACATTATATACCCTATTTTTTATATTTTAAACAATCCATCCAAAGTACTACAGATTTATGAGTACATTTACTTCTCCCATAAGCAAATACAGAAAAAAATCAATGCTTGAAAAGTCTTGATTAGCTCCTACACAATGTCATTTTTCTCTATGTTTAGAAATGCTTGATTGTATAAATGTGCCTATTGCCTTTTATTTGTAATGACAAACTTTCATTTACTCTTTTAGATGGGATCCAATGTTAAAGAATTCTTCCTTCTCGTCGAGGAGTCTGTGAACATGATTGGTATGCAAATGAGCGGATTCCAAGACATTTATGAAGTCACTGAGAATTTAGGTGAGTTCTAAACTTAATCACATGTATTTCTTATCAAGATGATTTGTCCTAGTGCACCAAAACATCTATTTGGCAATTTGTTACAGCTAACCATCAAACTAATTAGTTATAATCTGTGAGTTTGTCTGCATCATGCATTATACATAAGACTTTAGGAACTGTAAACCTAACACTGTGAATCACTTTGTGTGACTTTCGAGCTCTGACACTTCTGGTGATGTCGAGAACCAAAACATTTTTGGCAGTTGTTCCTTGAGAACTTTCATTTGAATACTGATTAAGT
The DNA here is from genome assembly GCF_051989575.1 of Stigmatopora nigra. Lineage (NCBI taxonomy): Eukaryota > Metazoa > Chordata > Actinopteri > Syngnathiformes > Syngnathidae > Stigmatopora > Stigmatopora nigra. The sequence continues at coordinate 1,835,985 of NC_135528.1, read as the reverse complement.
TGGAAACGTTTTTTTTTTCCAGTGCTGAGCATCCACAAGAGGCCATCTACAACAAATACAAACTTCACTTTCCCTGCTAAGGGCTGGAGGGGCATGTTAGATTGGGTTAGGACAGCTGAGGAGAAAATATCTGTCTCCAGAGATGCTCTTGCCATTGAGCCAACTGGTAAGATGCACAACAAAAATATATATTTATATATGGATATATAAATCATTTAAGCAGTTAAGACCAAAGTTCAATCAAATAAGTTGGTGTCTAAGCAACTTTTTGCTTCATTTCAGAAGGCAAAGAAGCAGTTGTGACTGGCATTGTCCTCTACAGAAACCTTTCTACATTTCTTTCTTTTCAAAGGTAATGCATACTTTTACACTTATTCATCATAAAATTCTTATTCATTTTTTCATTTAATGTTTTCATTAATTTTTCTAAAGGCTTTAAACATGCAGGCTTGATTTTACATGTAATTCTTATTGTAGGCACAAGATGGCAACCACAATATAACTGCCAATTAATATTTTCATACCTGTCAACCTCGAACCATTTGTGATCTTACCAAATTTTGTTTTCGCCCTTACATATATGTATAAATACATGGAAAATCTTACCACTTTACTTTTTTGTAAAAAATCACGAACAACAAGTGAAAATGAAAGTAAACATAAACAAGGGAACAGGAAACGGAAATCACATGGTGAAAGTGTTACAAAACGAAATGTTTATCATGATCTTTTTTTTTTAGCCAATCAGAGGCGCCGGTACATATATCACTTGGCAGACATGCGTTTCCGGGAAGAAACAATGGCGGATGGTGAAAAATGGCTAGAAAGTGCCTTAATTTATTTTTTTTTCTCAAAATCACCGTTTAGCGTACCATTTTCATGTGTACAGCGTACCAATATAAAAATGGGCTTTCAGTTGTACCAATTACGGCGAGAACGTACCAGTTGACAGGTATGTATTTTAGATTACAACATTCAGTCTAAAAATTCTCGCAACTAATACTGTTCAATTATTCTTGCAATTCTGGGAAATTTGTAGTGAGTCGACCCTCACAAAGCAAAATCTTTTAGAGAAAAAAAACAATTGATATTTCAGGGTAGAGCTATTTAAATTTGGAGAGGGGTTAAACATTCTGATGCACTGATATGAGGTTTTAGACTTGGATTTTAATTGTATTCTATCTGAAAACTTAAATTTGTCATTTATCATAAATTAACTGTATCTTATTCTCTTTCTGCAGCAATTCCACTCTGCTCAATTCAAAGGTAGTGACAGTGATCGTCAAGCCAAACCCTGAACTTTTGTCTTCTCCAGTCGAGATTGAATTTCCACATCTCCACAATGTAAGTTCATGACCTTCGCGCAAACTAATGGAGCCTCAGAAAATATAGCCACTTTGCCTCCGGGTGTTTGTTCACCACGGCACACATGAAGCTTGACATTTTGATGATATTTGCGTCGAAAGAGTGGCATTTGCCAAAAATTCGGCCCGCTGAAATCTGCCACAATCACAGGCTAACCAGGTGGTTGATGAGGAATCACATAATTGGACCTATGAGCTTTTGCAACTGATGAGCTGTTTTTACATCCATGTGTCAAAAATGTGGGCAGGCGGATGGCAAACGTGGCTTCTCACACATTTAATATATACTACTTCATATTACATGCTCCTTTTTATTAACAATTTTATGTATGTTTCTCTCTTTTTTAGGGTACAATTAACGAGACATGTCTCTCATGGGATGAAAGTGAAACGTAAGTGTTGAGTTCTTCTCTTTATCTTATTTCGCGTGCATCCAAATGATTACTCAGACATTTATTTTCTCTAGCGGGTGGCAATGTCACTGTTTCTAGCCTTGTTTTAGTCATACATCTGTCACTGCAAAGAACATTCATCCACCTTGAGACACACCACAGGGGGAGTGATAATGTTTTTTCGTCCTTTTTTGATGACACAGATGTCAGACAAGTGCCACAACATGTTGGCCTATCATATGCCAGATGCTTGAAAATGTGTAGTTTAGTGTAAAGCGGAGCTGCTTTAGGACAATGTCAACTTGTAAATGGATCATAAATGCATGTATAACATAGTTCTAATTAAGGGTAGTGGGGGAACATGATTCAAAACAGATGTTTTTACGAGAAGAGTGGCATCCATCACAAATGGCATATAATTAAGTTATGGCTGGGGTCTGTACAGTATCAAGTATACTGAGATGAGAGGAATTGTTCTAATAAGCACTCAAATTAACTAAGGCAAGATTAGTTTTCTGCACACCCATTATATTACGCAGTTTTTTAAATAGTACGTTGTTTGTATTAGGTTTTATCTCGTAAATATGATAACACATTAATTGAATGATGCATTCATCTCTTAGCTGATTTTAAATTACCTATACGCAAAGTAGTTCAAAACCACTTTAAAAAATGACATATACATTTACTATGAAGACCCGAATAATAGTAGGCACGGGAATAATAGTAGGGAGTGGAAAATTCCAAATGAATTAATAATAGTAGACACCGGAATAATAGTACTACTACTAGTACTATTAATATTCATTATTTTTGGAATTTTCCACTGCCTACTATGATTCTGGTGCCTACTATTATTAATTCATTTGGAATTTTCCACTCCCAACTATTATTCCAGTGCCTACTATTATTCGGGTCTTCATAGTACTTTGTTTGTATTAGGTTTTATCTCCTAAATATGATGCCAGATTATTTGAATGATACATTCAGCTCTTAGCTGATTTTAAATTACCTATACGCAAAGTCGTTTGCCATTCAAAAGCACTTTAAAAAATGAAATATCCATATATACATCTTAGAGTCAATCACATCTTAATTCTGTGTTTGATTTTCAACAGAAGAAAAATAATACAGCTTTGTATTAGAAACATTTACCTTTAGGTGGTGCTCAAGCACCTGCCCTGAATGGAAAAAGTGCCATTTTATTATTATTGGTTCAAGTCTACTTAAATTATCAAAAATAAAATGTTTTAGGGTGATAATAATTAAAATATGAGCATTTTCAGGCAGTGTTCTTGCCAATAAATTTATGAATCAATAAAAAGATGGTCAAAACAGGTCAAGGGGTTTAAAAAAGGCACATTAATTAAATTAATCCAAATGCAAACATGCAAAAATATCAGTAATATATGCAAATGTGTATTCAGTTATGTAGCAATGGAATCTCTTGTATGTTGTTTTTTAAAATGCAGGCACCTGAAAACACATAAACATGACACATTTATAATGATTTGTGTCAGCTCTCCAGCCATACACAGTAAATGTAAATTACCATTAAAGCCAATGTTTTCTCCAATGGATAGTTTTTTTATTTATATTATTGTTTTCAATTACATTGGATGTTTATAAAATGTTTCTGTCCCTTTGAATCATTACCTCAAAACACATAAACAAGCTGCATTTTTAATAAGCTGTGTCAGCCCTCAAAGCAGCCTCTCCTTTTATTTTCTCTCCTCTCACACCGGTGGGTGTCTTTGCTCTCTTCCCTTGTGCAGATCCTCCCTGCTTGGATCGTGGTCTGCTCGGAGCTGCAGAGCCGTGCCCGTTCATTCATTCAGAACCAAATGTGTGTGTGACAGCGTCTCCACCTTCGCCATTTTAGCACGCATCAACTTCGACTCGGTAAGTGTCAGGAAAGCTTTTGTCTTTGTCTTGTAACGACAACGTTTTTTTTTTTTGTGTTTTTTTTTTGCTGTGCTTGAATGCGATGCAGCATGTGCTCTTGGGGGTCATTTGCATTACGGCTCTTTGTCTCTGTGAAGGAAAGGCATCAATGATGGATTTCATTAGGAAAGGGATGGAAACTGACATGCATTGATGTGTGTGTGTGTGTGGGGGGGGGGGGGGATAAGCAAATGTATACGCTTCAATACATATTTAATAGAATTGGGGTTCAGCAGTCTTTCACTACACTGTATGATTGTATTTTAATGTAAGAAAGTGTAATTTACCTTTAATATCATTTAAATTAAGAGCCTTTTGTTGTGTAACTATAAATAACTATTTTATTATTATATTATTTATTGAAATTCTTTTTTTCCAGACACAATCAATGCTGATATTCATGCACAATGCTTTGTGCATGAATGTCTTATAGCATATTTCATGCACAAATAGACAGTGTTATTTCCCCTGTAGACTGGTTTGCCCCAGAAGCAGCTCTAGCCAGTTGCCATGGTAACGGCTTCTGCAGCGCTAACTCGGCCTAGGGGATTTTTCATAACTGAGAAGCTGGGGGCCTGAAAAAAACACAGTCCCCCATCTTTACCCACCACCACCATCCTAACATAGGATATAATCTGGCATCTTTCACATACAACAGTTAATGCTTCTGACAGCAAAAAAGATGAATAAAAAACATCTATTGCATCTTAATCTAAACACTAGCCGTGAGACTGGTTTAGAGCTGTTGACTGCAGTGTTTTGGGTCCATTTATCTGTTTTTACATATGGCACTTGAATCTGAATCTGCTGCTCACATTCCTACCACTTCTTGACCTTAACATGTCGAAACAGGCAGTCTCTCACATCATCGCCCCATCAGCCATTATCTCTAAAGTCTCAATTATCACCTTCCTCTGCCATCGCCCACCCTCCGCACTTCCTCTTCTCGCCTCAGTGTGTCTGAAAATGTCAAAGATGTGAGTGAACCAATGAGGGACAGATGTCTGGTTATGCATTGACAGATTATCAGCAAAGGGCAGCAAGAGAGCGGGAGAGAAAAGATGAGGGGATACAGAAAGAAATTGCAATGTGTTAGCTCACTCTTTTGATGTGCTCTCATTTGAGAAGCTTTAATATGATATGATAGCAATGTTGGTCTGACAAAGAACGCCCTTGACAAGCTTGTGGTCAAAATGTCCAATCTCTCTTGTTTCTCTTCCAAGAGGGACATGTGATGCAAGCAAGGGCAGACATAAGACATGCTTCATATTTAGGTCAGACTCATATAGTGCAACCCAGTTAGAAAGATTGGGGAGTAAGAGGACAGATCAGATTGAAGCGCATTGAGGGTTTTTTTTTTTTTTTTTTTTTTGTATTACCTGACTCAAGATTCCATCTGTTTTCTTTCAACAATCTTCATTCGAGTGAAAAGAATTCTGAAGACAACATAACAGAACTTGAGATCCTAAATGCTGTTATATACCATCCATTCAAATTCATAGACACACATAACCAGAGTATTAGAAAAAGAACAGCACTTGAAATTTATGCCCTATACAAACCCAATGAAGGCCAAAGCAATGTATATAGTACTTCTTCCCCTGATTCATTTCCTCTTTTACACTTGAGCGCATTCCTTTCTCCCATCTTGCATGTGTCACAGTTATGAGAATTCTCCCAGATAGTTTATTTCAAAGACACGTATAAGCACAGTCCAAATTGTAATACTTTACAAATGTTCTGGCATCCTTCCGAGAAAAAATAAATAGTGTATGCAGCATCAATGTTGCAAAGGAAACAATTGGGGAGCAGTTTTACCCATTGAAATGTTAACGCCACTGGCAATGACGAGGATAAGCTGCTGTCAGAGAACAAAAAAGGGCAGGTGGTGACAGATTAATGCACTGGTGTTAATGGTCCACCTGTTCAAACCCGCCGGGTTGAATCTTGGCATAAAACCATTGCAGAAAAAGGAGCTTGAGCTGTCAGTTTTATTTTTAAAACACTGATTCTTCTATATGAAGAATCTCCTCTTTGTACTGAATGGGAGAAAATATGCACATTTTTTTGACTCTCCAGAAATTAATGGAGTCTATCCATTTGTTTAATTCATCTTTATAACATGTTCACCTTGACGTCACCTTGCCCGACTGTACCATTGAGCGTTTACCCCAGGGAGTCATCTGCTGCTCCGGATAACACACATCCGAATGCTTTACTTGTGTGCATGTGATATTCGTATTACTGGTTTCGCAGCTCTTAGGGGGTCTGTTTTTTTTGTGTGTGTCTCCTCTCTACAGATCATGGACAAGGCACTTCTCCCATCCGTGACTCTCATAGTTGGCTGTGGGGTGTCCTCGCTCACCCTTCTCCTACTCATTATCATCTATGTCTCAGTCTGGAAGTAAGTCACCCTACGAGTGAATTTAAAAGGCTTTGGGCTCTTTTCTTTGCAACCAAACTCACGTTATTCTCCCCTCTTGTTTGCCAACTAACTTCAGATATATCCGCTCTGAGCGCTCTGTTATTCTCATCAACTTCTGCCTGTCCATTATTTGCTCCAACGCCCTTATTCTCATAGGACAAACTCAAGCTCGCAATAAGGTGGGGGTTCTGCTCTATTCTTGATTTAAGGCTATCTAAATCTTTGCTGCTTTAGTAACAATTATCTCCCCTTTCCTCTTTGGCCTTCTTAAGGTGGTTTGTACACTGGTAGCCGCTTTCCTGCACTTCTTTTTCCTTTCCTCTTTCTGCTGGGTGCTGACAGAAGCTTGGCAGTCCTATATGGCGGTCACTGGTCGTCTGCGCAACCGCATAATTCGCAAGCGCTTCTTGTGCTTGGGTTGGGGTAAGCACACCTATCTTCGTGTTTTTTTTCTCCTACTTTTGCTGGGTGATTTTTAGTTGCTTGTTTGCATTTTATATTCTAACCCTTTTGGGATATTGGTTGTCTTGACAGGCTTACCTGCATTGGTGGTGGCCGTGTCTGTGGGCTTCACAAAAGCCAAAGGATATGGTACCGTCAACTAGTAAGTTTCTTTCTTCTTGGTTATAGGGTCATTCTAGAATTGGACCATATTTTCCATTATATGCTTTAAATTTTAAATAGATCACATAATAAAATTCCCAAACTTACATTTACTTGTTACGGAACCATTATTATTATTATTTTAGATTAAGAGAAAAAATATATATATTTTTTTTAAGTTACCAAATAAGTCAGAGTACCTCTTTAAATTCTATTTTCTTTTTATTCCACCCACCAATAACTGGTACATGAAATTGACTTCCTTCCAGCAGTAAAAGCTTGCTGAAGAGTTACATATACCCTGACAAAATGCTAACAAAACATTTTCGCAACCTTGGTAATGCCAAAATTTGTATTTTAAATCAATAATTAATAAAAAAAACATTAATAAAAAAAAAACAATCTTCTCATTGTATGTTACCTATTATTGATGAACATGATTTTTTTTAAAAATTCACTACATTTCCTCCAATTCTAGAAAGACCCTTACTAGTTTTGACAAGCCTTATCTTCCTAACTAAAAGGCATGTAAGACTTTCTACTTACATGTACTTTTGAACATTTGGTTAATTTCAATTTTTAACTCTAAATCTTTTTTCCCTGCAGCTGTTGGCTCTCTCTTGAGGGTGGCCTCCTTTACTCCTTCGTTGGCCCGGCTGCTGCTGTTGTTCTGGTATGCATTTAATCCATTTTTTTTAAAGTCCCATTCCATCCAATTAGACATTTTACTTCACAAATTACACCTCACTGACCTTTTTATTTTTCCCTAACAGGTAAACATGGTCATTGGTATTCTGGTCTTTAACAAGCTAGTATCTAAGGATGGAATTACCGATGTGAAGCTCAAGGAGAGAGCTGGGTAGGTTATATTGATCTTACATTATGGTTTGTGCTTATTCCCCACTTCAGTGCCATTATAGCTGTATTGATAATGTCAAGCAAGGCCTTAAGTCCATGAAGGACATAAATTAGGACAAAACTAAAAGGACAGACCTTAGTAATCAATCAAGTGTCGGCTTTAGTTAAATGTGACTTCAACCCTAACAGACATCTTGCTTTTGACCTCTGATTTTAAGTTTATTAGTCAATGCCCAATGCTAAAAAATGCCTCTCACTGCCCACCTTTACAGGGCATCACTATGGAGCTCCTGCGTGGTTTTACCGCTCTTGGCCCTCACATGGATGTCTGCCGTATTGGCTATCACAGATCGTCGCTCCGCCCTCTTCCAAATTCTCTTTGCCGTTTTTGACTCCCTAGAAGGTTTCATCATTGTTATGGTCCACTGCATCCTTCGTAGAGAGGTAAGGGACACTTGATAGAATTGCTTCAATTAGATTGGCCTATGTGCTTTTTTCCTGAGCTGTGGTTTTAATTCAATTTCCTGAATTTTTCCTCTCTAGGTTCAAGAAGCTGTTAAGTGCAGAGTAGTAGACCGTAAAGATGACGGCAATGGAGATTCTGGAAGCTCACATCATAACGGTCACAACCAGCTCACGGTAAATTCGCTTGTTTTATTAATATTTTGAGTGCACAGACTTTTCTTCTTAAATGAGTATGTGTTGATGTAATATGTTTTTTTTTGGTTTTCAGCAGTCAGATAATGAAAAGGATGGAGATACAAGCAGACAGGGTGAGCATAAACATTTACATCCAATTTTATGCCCTAACAAGGTTCCATTCGCAGTTCATTATGCATTCCTTTCACTTGCTCTGGTTCATTATTATTCTCTTTTTTTTTTAAAAGGTTTGAGCGGCTCATCAGAAGAGAAGATGTCCCCCCCTCAAATGCCTCTTCCCATGGGCCCCAACTTCCACACACTGCCATCTAACAAAACCCACATGCAGGCAGTTCCTGAATATTCCAGCCACACTCTCACCCTCAAGAGAGAGAAGAGCCGCCTGGCTGGGGGAGTTGACCCCTCATGCGGAAAACCTGTCTACGTGTGTGAAGGAGAACTCTTCCAGCAGTTGGATGTCGATCTTGCTCGCGTTCAGGCGGAAGGCGGAGTCTCTGATGGCAGTGGTTACGTTCTCATGCCCAATACTACATCCACTCTCAGATCCAAGCCCAAAGATGACCCGGCGAAATACAGTATCAATGTGGAACAGCTGCCACAGGCCAGACTCATGCACCTAAGCGGCCCTTTTGCCGAGCCTCAAGCAGCCTTCGCAATCAAGTCGATTCCCTGCGATCAGGTCAGCGTGTCCTATTCTGAGAGGGACTCGCCCATCCAAAACATCCACAATATGTCCAGCGAGTCTCACATTACTCACAGCAGCCTGGAGAACACCTTTGAGTCAATGAACTCTATGATGTCCAAAAGCGAGACCATCTCCACATTGTCCATGAGTTCCTTGGAGGTAAAAAAAAAAAATCATAATAATGTACAGTGTTCCCTCGCTACTTCGCGTTTCAGCTATCGCGGACTCAGAGCTTCGCGGATTTTTATCAGGAAAATAAAAAATTTAAAGATATTAAGTTAAAATTATAAATTACATCATTTTACAAGAGGTGGAAACAAAATATTCAATAAGAATTAGTAATTGCATCAAAAAAAAGGGCAAAGAAATGGTCAATAACATGGTGAGAGTTCAGGAATCGCATTGATGACGTCATGGCTGTTTACAGGCGCATCTTCACTGCCCAAAAAAAACAATGTTCACAACTCCCAATAACAATGTTTCTTACGTGCAAAAAAACTGCAGAAGATCCTTCATCCGGACTACTATGATGTTTTTGCTTGGTGGTGCTTTTGTGCACGTGTTATACGTTTTTTTAAGCATTTTTGAAGGGGCACGCCTACTTCGCGGAAATGCAGCTATTACGGAGGGTACCGGTCCCCATTAACCGCGATAAGCGAGGAAACACTGTATTTGGAGTCTTATGAGATGTTTATGACATTCAACTAAACATACCTTCTTTGTTTTATCTTCCCTTGCAGAGACAAAAGTCCCGATATGCTGAGCTAGATTTTGAGGTAACTATCAATCCAATTGAATGTATTCAGATATCATGTAGGTGATTATGATCCAGTATTCATCTATTTTTATTTTGTATTTAGAAAATAATGCACACAAAAAAGCGTCACCAGAACATGTTCCAGGACCTGAACAGGAAGTTACATCATGCTGATAAAGACAGAGAATCGCCCGCCTCTGACAGCAAGGTAATGTCTTAACTACCCTACCATATTTTTCAGACTATAAGTCACACTAAAGTCGCAACAGCGCAAAAAAACTGGATAAAAAGTCATTTTTGCTATACCATATTAACAGTTATTCAGATAACTATATCTAAACCACAACCTCAAACTTACTTCCAAAAAATATATAATTCAATACAACCCATTCAATTCTTCATCTTCCATAAAACACATAAGTAACACTCAAGTATAAGTCGCAGTCCCAGCAAAACATTGTTTTTAAAAGTGTGACTTATAGTCCAGAAAAAATGGAATATGTACATACGCATCATCACACGAAAATGATTTCAAAGTTCATATATAATGAAAACAGCGAGCAAAAGTATTATATCAGAGGCAAGGTTATCCTTAAAAAGTAATTTGGTGCAAAATAAAAAAAATTAAATAAAAATGACCCTAAATCAGCAAAAATATGTACTTAGTCCTGGTTAAAAGAGGTCATTTGAATTAAGGATGCATTTTCTTCCTTGCTCTCTACAGTCTGTGAGATGGAGCGTATCATCAGCAGGAAGTGACAAAACGAACCACAGCGTGAGTGTTTTTAATATAACCTCACCATTTCAAATTAACCACCTATAGTCAGGATACACAGTATTACACTTGCCTCTAGGAGGAATAATTTCCTCATTATTTGACAATCGCCTCTAATGAAATGAAGCTCATTTCAATTTGATTAGGCCAGACAATGCTCACAGATGATGAATGACATCAGCCCACCGCTAAGTATCGTTCCTTTGTTCTGATCAGGACAAACAGCAGGGAGGTCCTTTGGAGAGGCCTTGGGAAGGAGTTCGAGGCTTACCGCAGCAGTCTCCCCCTGCATGGGTTCGCAAAGACTTGGAGCCTCTTGCTGCCTCACCACTGGAGTTGCATTCTGTAGAATGGGAGAAGACCAGTACCCCCATCCCTATGGTGGGTCAGGACATCATTGACCTGCAGACAGAGGTCTGAGGACAAAGGGCTAGCAAGCAAGGCCGCCTTATTTTACCTCGGTTACCTGTTGGGGTTTTGATCCTGTATTGGTAAAAAAAGGGGAAACCCAAAAAGTTAGGAAGTCAGAAAGTACGTCAGAGAATCTATGTCTTCAAAAATCCTCGCCTAAGGGTGGAAGATTGAGTGGGGTAGTTCGTTATTGTCAATGAGCTGGTGGAGAGTTCTGTGGTTGACATGGGCTAGAACTCGCTGTGGTTCTATTATTGTTCGCTGCGGGGTCCTTGAAACCTGGAGTTCAGATGATGTTGTTAATGATGTGTTTCTTTTGTCCTTCAACTTTAGAGACAAACAAAACAATATTATGTAGTTTATTGTTCCTGTCTTTTGGGAGGAATAACATTTAAGAACTCCTGGCTGTTCCTATCCAAGCCAAATTTCCTTACCCAAAAGAAAAAAGAGCAAAAGCAAAACGTTTCATACTTGGTGTTTGCTAGGCACAGATTTTTTTTGGTTACATTTGATCCTTTCTCATGATTTTCGCATCTGGAAATTGTTTGGAATCAATTTAGGTTAAGAATTTTGTATTTATTTGGATATCGTTACTTTTTTTTCTCAATTTTACTCTTTTTTTTATCTTCTATGATAAACGTCAAGAGATTTTGTTCGGTTTCCTTTTGTTTTCCTGTGACCTACAACATGAGTTGGAAAGAAAAGTGGAACACATCTGTAATGTGTTGTAATCCAGTATTCTCTGCATTGGGACAAACCTACTGAGTGGTGATGGAGGTAGAAGAGTGTCCATGGATTTTATCCACATTTTGCCTCGATACCAAACGGCCAGCACCGCAAAACAGACTCTTAACACGGAGCAGTACATTGTGGGGAAATGCTGGGTGTGCATTTGAAGAAAAAATGTGGATCTGAAAGTTGGGAAGACGACCTTTCTTTCATCATCACCCATTTGTTTCTCAGCTTTGCAGGACACTTTGGACAAAGCTGAGGCTCCTGGCACTGTTGTGACAGTGCAGTCTCAGGGCGTTAAGCCTTCAACACATTTGTGTTTTTTAAACCATCAGTGTGAAATGGTGCAATATGATGGGTGCTTGATGCTCAAGCAGGACTGATACTCTACTAGGATTTAAACAGTTTTTCTTACTGATGATTCAAATCTTTTATACCATTATCTTCATATTTACTGAGCATATTATAGAGGATTTACCAGAATATTGTATAACAAATCGGTATTAGTAATTCAAGGAATTTATTGACTAGAGATTTGTTAGCCTAAGACTCCATATTTGGAGGTGTCTGTGACAGGTAGATAATTGTACTTCTATAAAAGCAAACGGTGTATAGAGTGAATGAACATCTCTAACAATGTGCTTCAGGATATTTTATTACTCTCCACTGTGTCGCGAAGAGTAACGGAACCTCATGTCTTCTGTAAGTGTTTATGACAACTTTGTCAATTATTGTTACCTGCCAATTCTAATTTCAATTTTATCAGTTCCTTTGTATTACTCTCAGTCCAATTCATACCTCAAAAGACTTGTAATCTCTTGTCATGGCTTGTTTTTTAATGTTTTTCCCTTCCGTAACTGTATGTTTTTCACAGCACAAAATGAATGTGATTGATTTCTAATTAAAAAAAAATAACATTACATGAAATGTGTGAGTTACTCGAATAATTTATCTCATCTCATCTATTTTTCTGAACCGCTTAATCCTCACTAGGGTTTTGGGGGGGTGCTGAAGCCCATCCCAGCTGACTTCAGGTCAAAGGCGGGGTACACCCTGAATTGGTGGCCAGCCAATCGCAGGGCACAAAGAACAAACATCCATTCACGTTCACACTTATACCCAGGGGCAATTTAAAGTGTACAATCAGCTTACAATGCATGTCTTTGGAATGTGGGAGAAAACCCACGCAAGCCTGGGGGAGCACATGCAAACTCTGCCCAGGTGGACCGACCTGGATTTGAACCCAGGTCCTCCACTGTGAGGCCGACGTGCTAACCACTCACCCCACCGGGCCGGTGTTAATTCATTTATTTTCACCGAAATCCAACGAAATAACCACTGCAACATCAGGTGATCCAATATTTTGGATGTTTATCAAATTGAAATTTGTACATGGGAAAACTGTGTAAATTGAAGGATAGCTTAAAAGAACACAATTTATAGAAGAAATATAAAAATACTGATTGTGCATTTGTAATCTTTTTAATAGTCATATTAAAGCCTTTGGCAACATTTCTTGATCTAAATATAGTCATGATTTGTTCCCAAAAAAGCAAGCTATTTAGTTGATGAAAGAGCAACTGGCTTCTGTTCTATTTACAGGCTTTTCAAGGAGGCCAATCATTACAAAAGAAACTATATCTACGGTCCAAAAAAAAAAAAACAATAGAAGGTAACCACATTTGACAACAACCTGTATTGAAGTCTGTTTGGTTTGCACCATAATTACTGCAATATCCTCATTTTCTGAACCACTTACCCTCATAAGGCACATGGGTGGTGCTGGAGCAAGGGCACTAAGAGACAGAAAATGATTCACGCTTACACTCAAACCTAGGGGCAATTTTGAATGTTCAACCAGTTTATTCGGCATGTTTTGGGGATATGGGTGGAAGCTGGAGGTCCCGTAGAAAACCCATACAAGCTCGGGCAGAACTTGCAAACTCGACATAGTGAGGACCAACCTGGGGTCGGAGCCACTCCACCACTGGGTTGCCCCATTACTGCAATATTTTTAGCAAAATGTATCTGTTGCATTGATTTAGTCAAATTTTCAATGACTTGGTTACTTCCATAGAAATAGACTGAGAATCTTAATGTAGTTTTGGGGAATAGCTATTACTCGTACATAGTGAGTTTGTTATGTGTGGGTGCACTTATTTCTGAAAATGCAAATTATGTTGACAGGGTAACAGAGCAAAGCCTATGTTGACTATATGGCTTAGTAAATCAGTCCAGAATGAGGATAATTATGTAATATCATTATCCTCTTTTAAATAAATGGAAATGCTCTTTGCTAACTAAGTAAAAATGTGGTAGTTTCAAATACAAAAATATTCATTTGTGAGACGCCTATATTAATTCTTTGCAGAGGACAAAGATGATCCATTGTTGGTACATGTGCTGCTGTACCATTTGAATTTCAATATCTTTGTAACTTATAACAGAGTCAATATATTCCTAATCATTGCAATCAATTACTGCCAAACTAAGTCAGACAAATCTATGTGGAACTTTGAAACTTGAATAGTGTCTGAAGGTGTTGGAAAAAAATCTCTCATCTCATCTTATGTTCTGAACTGCTTTATCCTTAATAGGGTCGCGGGGGGTGCTGGAGTCCAATCTCAGCTGACTTTGGGCCAGAGGCGGGGATACCTTGAATTGGTAGCCAGCCAATTGCAGGGCACAAGGAGACAAACAACCATTCACGCTCACACTCATGCCTAGGGGCAATTTAGAGTGTCCAATTAGCCTACCATGCATGTTTTTGGGATGTGGGAGGAACCTGGAGTACCCGGTGAAAACCCACACAATCCCAGAAAGAACTTATAAACTCCACATAGTACGGACCAACCTGGGATCAAACCCTCGAGCCCTTAACTTGTGCTCAATACTACATTAATTGGAAATTAATGCCCTCTAAACAACAAATGTTCTACCTCACTTGAACCAGTTGTCTTTCATAGTTAGAATCTTTCAATTAAGCAAAGCTGGTTTGCACTAAAAACTGGGAAATTCATACAATGAACCCATTTGTTATTGGAACATAAAACATGCTTATTTTACGCCTGAATGAGGTTTCACAAACAAATCTATGTAAATGTACTTTTATGTCCATCTTGATTCGATTTCGTCCAATGTGATTACAAAAACAATAATCGTCTTAAAGTGCAGTATCAGGTTTAATCAGGATCATATCGAATCATGACTAGTGAATATTAGGCATTAAACACCCCTATTAGGTTCTAGCAACTTGTTGGCAGGTTTGAAAATTAATGGTTAAATGAGTCCCATATCACATTACAAGACACGTGTGTACATAATATACTTCTACAACACAAAAAGAGCTGTGAATTGTGTTTCTTTATTATGTTTGGAAAAGGCTGTGGATGTCATCTAGCAAGAACATCTTAGTGATTTCTGCTGATTTTTTCACCAATGTCTATCTTTATACTTGTATGACAAGCAAGGCCCTTTGAGCCCGTTTTGGAGCATCATAAAAAAAGAGTTTCTAAAATAAACTTAATGAGCTGTTGAGAGTCGTTATTTTCTTCTTTTAAAGTCGTCACTTGCAGATGACACACTCAGACAGTTGCTTGTAGCGAACATGATGTCAAGCTGACTGACAATCACACTGCTAAACACGGGGGTGGTGCTGGAGCCTATCCTAGCTGACTTCAGGCACCAGGTGGAGGTCACCCTGAATTGGTTGCCAGCCAATAGCAGGGCACAAGGAGGCTGACAACTTTTCACGCTCACATTCATACCTAGGGGCAATTTAGAGTCTACCCTGCAAGTTTTGAAGTGGCAGGAACCTGGAATACTTGGAGAAAAGCCACAAAAGCTCGGGAGAAGATGCAAACTCCAAACAGGAAGATCCGGAACTCGGATCGAAATCTCGATTTCAGACCTGTGAGGGCGATGCACTGGACCACCGGAC
This sequence comes from Stigmatopora nigra, assembly GCF_051989575.1. Taxonomy (NCBI): domain Eukaryota; kingdom Metazoa; phylum Chordata; class Actinopteri; order Syngnathiformes; family Syngnathidae; genus Stigmatopora; species Stigmatopora nigra. The sequence goes on along the minus strand of NC_135528.1, from coordinate 1,820,439 downwards.
CACATGTTAAAGAACCATGTCAATAAAATATGAAGAGGGAGAAGAATTGATGCGTAATTGTATTATCCAATGTATGTAACTGGTCGAAATATGCATATAGACACCAGGTCCCAAGTGTTTCTTAAAACCCTAATCCCTATTCAACACCACAAATGTGAAATGCATTATCAATTAGCACCTTGCTGGCATTAGCAGCAGGATGTTGGGTTGATCTCAAATGAAGGTAGTTGCTATGGAAACAACAAATGCTGATCATTTGTGAAAATCAGGGAGCTTTTAAAGACGAAGATTTTAATTTTTTTAATTATTATGATTTCATTTTTTTGCACAATGAGAGAAATGTGAAACTGATAATAATAAATGCATTGGCAATTCCAAATTCAGTTTACCTTAGTGACTACCAAAATGTCAAAGAATTTAAAGAGGAACAAAATATTATATGATTAAACCTTAATAAATGCAACAAATAAAATTACTTATATCAAGATCAGGATATATTATTTTGTCCATATCACACGGCTCTATACTCAGTGTGTTACATTAAGTAAGTGCAATGTAGGAGTGGGACCCAAATGCAGAGAAGCAATCACAGGGACAAGGATGTGGAGTGTTATAACAAAATCTTTAATAAAACGTGGCAAGGGTATCTAAAAAACAACAAGGACTTAGCATCAAATAACAAAACCAAACCAAGACGGGAAGACATAGAACTTGGCATGGAAACTTGACACGAAGGAAACAAGGGAGACGATCCCACCAAGACTAACAAACACACAGGGTTTATGTAGACAGACAAGGGTTGATTATTAAGCACACAGACATGATCACGTGAGGGAAGGGAAACCATAAGGTACGCAATCGGCGCAAAAGCTAACAAACCAACCAAAACCCCAACTAACCCGAACACACTATGTTGCAAGTTCAAGTTGTAAGATAAGGTACAACATGTTCCCATTTCAAGCTCTACCTCCAAGTGCCCTCTCTACATACTTAACTTTAAGCACCTGACCCACCAAATGTCCCTGTAGGTCCCTGAAGGATTTCATGCAAGAATAGTCAATTCACAGTTATTCATATATACAGACAGGAAATTCGCATTTTGGCCTGGGCATGTTTCATTTAGAGCTGGGACCGCAGTCCTCAAATATTTAAAGGGCCTGAAGAAATCCCCCATGAGCAACCATTTGGCAACAGTGACAATGAAAAGTATAAGAGGAGGAAATGTACCTTGATGAAGCATTTAGGGCATGTGATATCAGGTTAGGGAGCACTGATGGACTGCTGGCATCCTTCATGGCTCACTTATTTGGTGCAAACTAAGTGATTTTAATTGCAATCAACCTGCTGGCGAATCTGTTAAAAAAATGTATGCCAGATGTTTCTTAACTAAAATGACCTTGTGTGTTCAGAAAACAAAAACGGGATGGACCTCGATAGCGGCACTGATGGTCACCATGGCAACACCGAGGCAACTCTGGAGGCGATTTCAATAAGTGAGTCGCAGCACCAGCTGTCATATAAGAATGTGAGTGTAATGCATGTAAAGTTAAGAGCTAATCAGGAAGGTATAGCAGAGTTGATTTTAACCATTTTACCTCAATTTAACTGTGTATAAAAGGCAAGAATCCTTTAAAAGTATTTTAAATATGTTCATTCCAATTAAATACAATTATAGCCATATGCAACAATGGCACTTTTCATTTCAATTTTCCAAGACAAATACAATCTTGTGCAATCCTTTAAAAAAGACAACCTTCCCCAAAGATATTAATACATTCCACATTGTACTATTTTGAACAGTGCACTGGCATTAAGAAGCTATATAATATTACTGTGTTGTTTTCTAGAAATCTGTTAAATTGAGCAATGTGATGTAAATATATTATTGCATTACATTAAATGAGAAACTGTAAGCTTATGGAAGGTACTATCATGTTATAACTGTATGTTTCAGCAAGCAGAGATTATGAAAAGGAATTAATTGAGATCAAATCTTGTGTGCATGACCTTACCTTGTCTTTGCACAGGTTAGTGCTGTTGCCAGGATACTATTTCCTATGGCAACACTTGAGCAGTTGGGGTGCAAGGATGCAGGTAACTGGCTACTCTGTGTCCTGTGGACTGGAAGTCTGTAAACGGATGCTCATTTAAGCATAATGTAAAAAAAAAAAAAAAAACATCCAGACAAACGACAAAACATTATTGCAACGGAAAGGAAATACTGTTTGATACTTGTATAATATCCAATTCAACTATGTTTTTGTTGCAGAGTGCAGTATCCAGAGGAAAGGGGAAGTGCATATATATATATATATATATATATATATATATATATATATATATATATATATATATATATATATATATATATATATATATATATATATATATATATATATATATATATATATATATATATATATATATATATATATATATATATATATATATATATATATATATATATATATATATACACACACATTAAATCAGGTAAAGATCATTGGCAAAATTGATTTTAAATTGATGACTCAATTCTGAGTAAAACATAATTTAATCATGTTGAAGTGCTCAATTGTTAAAAGTGAAAAATACATGAATCATAAATTATATATGGACATGTATATACATGTATCATAAATGATATATGGAGATGTATATTTACATACATCATAGTAATTTACCCACTCCAGAACTGAGGGAATGATCTGTCTTCATCCTTGCAAGTATACTGCCACCATTTGTTGCAGGACTGTTACTACTATGCTTGCACTAACTTAAACGTAAAACCTATTGATTGTAAGTGGGTCAGTACCTGGAAAATTGGGTTCACCACTAAAATTTTTACTCTGATAATGTCTCTCTGCATTTCCATCCACGGTGCGGTGCTCATTGCAGAAAAAAAATATGTGAATTGCAAAAAAACTGTGGTAATGTTATAAATATTTGTCCAGCATCTGTTTTTTTTTTTACTATGGTGATAATTTGTGTATGAGGTCCCAAACTGCTTGATTAAATGATATAAGACACATTTTCCTTTGCTAAGACAGGTGGGATGAAGCTGTTAAGTATTGTTTTTTTCCAAATACATATAGTGTAAGTCACTGGTGTCAAAGTGGCGGCCCTGGGGCCAAATCTGGCACGCCGCATCATTTTGTGCGGCCCGAGAAAGTTAATCATGAGTGCCGACTGTTTGTTTTAGGATCAAATTCAAATGAAGAGCATAGATGTATATTACATTTCCTGATTTTCCCCCTTTTGAATCAATAATTGTAATTTTTTAATCCATTTTTTTCAGTTTTTAGTTCAAAAATCAATTTGTAAAATCTAAAAATATATATATATAAAAAAAGCTAAAATAAAAATTGTTTTAGAGCTATAAAAACGGAATATTCATGTCTTTTAATCCAGTTCTTTTAATCCATTTATTTAAAAAAATCTAAATATTATATCTAAAATGGTCTGGCCCATATGAAACTGAGTTGATGTTAATGGTAGTAAACCTGTTGGTGTCTGTAAAAGACCTGACTCTGAGATGGACATTTATCTTCCAGCAGGACAATGATCGCAAACATAAAGCCAAATATACAATGGAATGGTTCACAAATATATATATATCCGGGTGTCAGACTAGTCCAGTCAAAGTCCAGGCCTGAGTCCGGGACTGCTGTTCACAAATGCTCTCTATCCATCCTCCCTGAGCTCGAGCTGTTTTGCAAGGAAGAATGGGCAAAAATTGCAGTCTCTTGATGTGCAAAACTGATATAGACATAACCCAAGCAATTTGCAGCTGTAATTGCAGCAAATGGTGGCTGTTTATATTGCAATGAAAACAAAAAATGGAAAGTGGGTCATGCAATATGAAATGATCGTATAATTAGGCTTTGACAAACTAGAAGTCTCCTTTTAGAATTTAATAGGCCTAAACATAGTGTTTACTGTTGAGTGAAGTGCAGTCATGTTAACAGCAGTGAGTTGTGACAAAGTGTGAATACTTTTCTTAAATTGTTTGTACTTTTTTCTACACTTTAGACTTAAGATTATACTAGTTGGGGTTTTTTTTTCACTGCCACCCTAAACTTCCATATTTTTACTTATTTTGTCAAAGATGATTGTTTTAATTTTGAATTGAATTGAATTCAAGTATAATGAGATTTAAAGCCATTGTCACGTAGTGCACTATACAAAAACTCAACTTTTCAAATAAGAAAGATGGGACTTTTAAAAAAAAATTAAAAACTGATCTGCAGTTCTCATTTTGGCCAGAGTGAGGCAGTAACATTCAGACTTCCGCCCAGATGCTTTTACAAGTTTCCGCAATTTTGGCGAGACCATCAACGTTTGTAAAACTGCATCGGTGGCAAGATCTGCAACTACGAGCAATATGTCAAGGCATTTATTAAGATTGAACCCCAGGGTCTTCATCTCACCCCAGATTAGGATGGCATCCGATCAGGTACACCCGTGTTGAATTGTTGACGTAATGTCACTATTTGGAATTAGCTTCATCTTGCTAAAGGTTTAAAGACAACCTTGGAACTTGGACTCAAAGTACAACTGGATGCATAAATGTCGTTATAGCAATGTAATGTGAACTGACTTACACTAATCGAAAGAGTATGACTTTAGTGCAAATAATACTGGTTGTTCTGGCATCATGCCGACAAATACTATACGCCGTTTAAACATTTGACAAGTAGATAAACAACTCTGACAGCAAGAGTCAAAATAAAAACGAGTTTAGGTACAATACAACCGCGTTACATTTTTCTAGTTTTGTCAAAAAATGCATAGTACAAACCAAGGGTGTGGGATTTTTTTTATTATTAAAAAAAAAGTAAAGTAAATTTCCAGTCTCGTTATAGTTATGATTACTGCGTTGGCAATCAATGGGGGAATTTAATAAATTCGGGGTCCCGTGAAAGGCATAGAAACACACCATACAGATATATATATTTGAAAAGAAAATATGTTATTGAAATGTTATGATTTTGTGTGCTCCACTGGATCTCTGGTTTGATTTTATAGCTTTCCTGGTCTGTAAACACCAAATTCATCTGGAGAAGGATTATTTCATGATTAATTTAAAAGCAGTCTTCCCTCGATTATCGTGACTTCACTTATCGCAAATTCACTTCTTTGCCATTTTTTTCTGCTATTATTTTTTCAAAATGTGAAAATCCACGCTGAAACATGAAAACTACTCCCCAGTCTTCCGCTTTATACTAGGATTCTGAACTAAAGAAAGGAATCAGCTGGGTTGGGCTCCAGCACCACCCGCAACCCAACTGAGGATAAAGCGGTTCAGAAAATGAATGAACTTTAATCAATCCCATTCCAGCTTGGTGAACTTGGCAAGGGGGCAGGAAAAGGTGGAGGTGGAGGAGGTTCTGTGAGGCAAGCAGGAGGTGCATTTGGGAGACGAGAAGCAGCAGAAGAGGAGCGGTACTTCAGGTGAAACCTTTTTTCTTCAAATCATTCTTCCCTTTCACCTTTCTGTTGGTCATTTACCAATGCCCCCATCTAATCATAGGCAAAAGGAGAGGGAACAGATGGAAGCCCTAAGGAAACATCACACACAAGAGATTGAGCATCACAAAAAGGAGATTGAGCGCTTACAAAAGGAGATTGATCGCCATCAGGGCAAAATTAGACGGCTCAAGCATGATGACTGAGCAAACATTTTTTGTATCAAAACAATATCAAATCATATTTTACCCATATCTATTATAATACGTATACTTTAAAATTCTAAACTTACCAATAAACTCAGATCATCAATTCAAATTCAGTCTGTTGTGATTATGATTGATTTAATTACAGTCAAATTTTCTGTTCATGTGATAACAATAAGTGGCCTCGTGGACGAGTGGTTAGAGCGTCTGCCTCAACCTTTTGGGGTTGAGAGTTTGATCCCAGGTCAGTCTTAACTTTTGTATTTTGGGAGCTCATTGATCGTTGACTTTAACAATTAAAGGTTAAATCATTGACGGCGCCAGACATCCAATCCATTCTGATTGGACTAAAAAGCATTTACCGCAGTTTCTCCAAGTTTACATGTAATGGGCATCTGTCGTTATAAATGTTAGGCAATTTGTTAAGGACACCGTTTGTTCCGTTTCTTCAATTGAAATCAAAGGGAGGGGCACGCCCATCCAAGTATTTCATCCAGTTCTCGCGATATTTGCTCAGCGTTGTTCACGCTTACAGGCGACGAGACTCTTGTCTGAAAATTTGACTCGTGGGTTCGACACAAAAACATTGTTCTTCGAGTATTTTTTTTTATCCCTTCGCCAGAGACGTTAGGCTTTCAAAATTATAAAGCGCGATTGTGACAATTCCCGGAATCAACTTGGTAAGTGTTGCTAAGTATTGTTTTTTTGCAGTCTTTATGGCTCGTTTATGTTAGATTTTGAAGGTATCTATTGCAGAGTGCGGCCTACCTACTAGCTAGCATCCATAAACCCTACTCTTCGGCCTGAAAATTGATATATTTGAATATCTAGGTAGAACTCGAATATGGTTTCATGGACGTGCTAATATTTTTTTGGCCATATGTCCGTGGATTTTGTAAAAAACAAGCATTATTGATCTCGATTATTAATAAGCGAGTCGCGAGGGGGGCGGGACGGCTAGTCTGCTTTGGTAAAGCGATACAAGTAGGTTCCAGTATATTGTACTAAACCGAAATCTTTTCACAATTGTGTTAAGGAATCGTTCTTAATGTAATAATAACTGATATCATTCTATAGGAAAATATTCAAAGACAAAAAAATGCATAAATACCGCGCTTCATTGTCAACCTGCCGCTGCCTTGAGTTTTCATGTTTTAAGCCATCAAAATACCTTGTTATATTGCGCATATTATTATTTTTTTTTAATCTGGCATTTTCTAAAATAAAGTATTTAATCACCCTTGAAGTACAATCTGAAAATGTAATATTTTTGGAACATGATTCTTACAAAACACGGGGGAGAGAAAAGCCCTCACTGAAGGAACCCCATTCAATCAAATTTAAATCAGGAGAATGGCTGCCGCTGAAGTGAACGGTAGTTCTATCGTGGTGAAGGAGGAAGAAGAACCCATGGAAGTAGTAACAGGACAACTCACTGAGAGCTATCAAATGCTCATTAACTCAGGACTCTCACAGACTGTTGCTGAAAATCTAGATCAGATCTTTCAGTCAGGTAAGCGGCTATCTGGTGGTAAATCTGGATTTTCTCCCTATGGATGGAACTAACTTTGTCGTTTATTTCAGGCTTGGTGGCATATGCTGAATTGGATGAGCGGGCCATTGACGCGCTGCGCGAGTTCAGTGAGGATGGAGCACTCGCTGTGCTGCAGCAGTTCAGAGAGAGTGACCTATCGCATGTACAGGTACTGAAAAAAGTTTAACCCCTGTTTACTTTGCTACTGTTGTTTTTTTGTACTTTTTTGGGATGTGCCTTGTTGATGGGGTCTTCTTTCATGTAGAACAAGAGTGCTTTCCTTTGTGGCGTAATGAAGACTTACCGGCAGAGAGAGAAGCAAGGTAGTAGCAAAGTACAAGAGACCACTAAAGGACCTGATGAGACAAAAATAAAGGTATAGGAGTGTCATTAGTTTTATTTTTGTAGAAAATGAGTACATGCTATGCAACCGATTTCATGTTTTTCTTTGTTTGTGCCTTTCAAGGCCCTTTTAGATCAGACAGGATACACTCTGGATGTTACCACGGGGCAGAGGAAATATGGAGGCCCCCCACCTGAACAAGTTTACAATGGTGTACAGCCAGGGATTGGGACAGAGGTGAACACTAAATGTCCAACAAACAAAAATATCGATGCCATTAATTGCCTGAGGGTTTGCTATCATTCCTTGCTTCAAAAAAGATCATATTCAAATTCAAAAATATGTGCGTTTGTAGTTTTGTGAGCCTGATCTCCATCTTTGAAAATCCCCAACTAGGAAAACATGCTACTTAATCCTTAATTGCTCAGCAAAAAAAAAACAAATCTTTCAAAGTAATGCGGTTAAATCTTTTATGTTGGTTCAATTGCACAACAACAGCATTCCAGTGGAAAGTTTCATCTTTTAATTTGTCCATTGTGTCAAATTTGTGTTGGTTACCCAATACAACTGATTGTTAGATTTTTTTTATTTTTTTTTTACCATGTCTATATTTGTGACTTTGTCAGGTCTTTGTGGGAAAGATCCCAAGAGACTTGTATGAAGATGAGCTGGTGCCACTCTTTGAGTCTGCTGGACCCATTTGGGACCTAAGATTAATGATGGACCCGCTTTCTGGGCAAAATAGAGGTTATGCCTTCATCACATTCTGCAATAAGGACGACGCACAAAAGGCTGTGAAGCTTGTGAGTATTGTGGTTGAATCTTAGCGGAGATAGAGCAACTTTGTTGTAAGGATAGAATATGCAAGGTTTGCTAAATGTCTAACTTATAAGGTGAACTACTTATTGTTATTACAATAAAATAAGACAGAATAAGTGACATGTATCAAGTTAATTATCAAGTAAAATGACATACAAATGCTATAAATATTGGTACAATTTCTTATCATTGTGAGCTTCAAATACAAAGGTCGCTTCAAAGGCCTTCATAGCCAAAACTGCCTTACATTGTCAAACTTTGTTATTCTTACTCCAATATTGGTAGCCAAGTTTAGAATGTGATGTTTACTTAGTTGTTTACATTTTTTTTCTGGTTTCAGTGTGATAACTATGAAATCCGTCATGGCAAGTACTTAGGAGTGTGCATATCTGTGGCCAACAATCGTCTGTTTGTTGGCTCTATCCCAAAAAACAAGACTAGAGAAAGTATATTGGAGGATTTTGGTAAAGTAACAGGTCAGTTGAGGATCTTTGTTGTGTTAAAAAGAACTACCGTATTTACTCGCATATAAGTTGCATTTGTTATACAATGGCTGAATCGAGGGTACGGCTTATATGCGCATAAAAAGGTGATGACATGCACAAAACTGTAAGGTAGCAATCCCATAACACCATAATGTCATGATGCAAGACGATGCAGCTGATTCGGTCATTTATTTCAAAATAGAAAAAAAGACAATAAGAAAAAATGGGAAACAAAATTCATTTTGACATTTATGAAAGAAATTAAAGAAAAAAATGTTTCAAAAACTTGTGCCTGTCGGTGCTCGCTCAGGGCGTCACCAGCTTACTAGGGCCGCCATCTTACCTAGAGCGCTGTCGTCTCCCCTAATTAAACATGCTCTGACTGGCCAGATGCGAGTCGCATTCATTTTGAAATAGAACAAAATTCCACTTTGATTTTTTTTTCGTTTTATTTCTTGTTTGAAATTGACAACTTTTGCAGTCATATATGAATCATCGAAATAATTTATATATTTTGACATTAGAAACAATATGCCTGCCGTTGCATCTTAAACTTCTTGTAATAAAATAGTCATTTTTGTCATTAGAAAGCATTAGGTTCTCATCAAGATAGACTTATTTATTTTTTTCTAATTGAATAATTTGATATTTTGCATTTACAAAGAGAGCCATATTAAATTTATGGTATTGACCCTAATAATGTGCTTTTGATTTATGCAGTATCTCAGAAATACAATTTGTGATGGTTCCTTTTAAGATTTTCCTTTCTAAGTAAAAGATTTGTACTCCCTATTAAAACCATGAATATGGAGTTGAAAATTGTGCGTTGGGTGCGGCTTATACGGGAGAAATTGTAAAATTCAACAATTTTAAGGCTATTCTAAGGGTCCAGCTTATATGCAAGTACATGCGGTATTCTAATCAAAGCTGACATTGTTTGTGATAGCCTTGACCCTGACAGATTTTTTTAAATTTTGTTTTTAATCTTTCAGAGGGTCTTCAAGAAGTGATCTTGTACCACCAACCAGACGATAAGAAAAAAAACAGGGGATTCTGTTTTTTGGAGTATGAAGACCACAAATCAGCCGCACAGGCTCGTCGCCGCCTCATGAGCGGCAAGGTCAAAGTTTGGGGGAATCCAGTTACTGTGGAGTGGGCTGACCCTGTCGCTGAGCCCGATCCAGACGTCATGGCAAAGGTTAACCAATTTTATTTTCCCTCTTTAAAACAGCCTAACACAAAATTACAGTGTAGTAATCCCTCGCATATCGCGGTTTATGTAGACCAGACATGACCATGATGATCAAAATATTGCGAACTAGGGTCACCCTTATTATAGCTGCCTGTTTTTCTTTCTCTCACTCCTTCAGTGCTGAATCCTAGTAGCAATTGGCAGAGAGCGGAGTAGCTTCCGCTTACGAGTTTCAGCATGGATTTTCACATTTTTATAAACTTTTTTTTTTAAATAGTAAAAGCAGAAAAAAATCGCAAAGAATTGAATTTGTAATGAGTGAAGTCGCGATAATCGAGGGAATACTGTAGTAGATTCATTTGACCAATTATTTCATAAATTAGCTATGTTTGTGACACTACTGCTATAATCCACATAATCGGCATTGTACTTGTTATTCTCCTTTCCTCCACTGATTATACTTGCATATCTTTGATTTTTGGGGACTGAAATTGATTTAGATCCTATGTTGACTGATGTGTTGACAAAACTGTCTGTGGTGCAGGTTAAAGTGCTTTTTGTAAGGAAGCTAGCCACGGCAGTGACCGAAGAGCTCCTTGAAACGACTTTTTCTCAGTTTGGAAAGCTTGAACGGGTCAAGAAATTAAAAGATTACGCTTTTGTTCATTTCGAAGACCGGGATGCTGCTGTAACGGTGAGTTGGGTGTCCTTAACTTGTGATTGCTTTAAGAATTAAAGTGAGATGACCTTCCCTAATTCTGAATAGGCTATGGATGAGATGAATGGGAAGGAGCTTGGTGGAGATGAAATTGAGATTGTCTTGGCCAAGCCTCCTGATAAGAAGAGGAAAGAGCGCCAAGCAGCTCGACAGACCTCGAGGTCTACAGGGTAAGTTGGAGAGGGGCGGAGGAGAAAGATGTCTGACCGGTTCTTTGAATACAAAACCTGACATAATTTGTCTTTGTAGGTATGACGACTACTATTATTACCCACCTCCACGCATGCCTCCCCCTGGGCGTGGTAGAGGCCGTGGTGGCCGTGGGGGCTATTCATATCTCACTGATTACTATGGCTACGAAGAACAATACGATGACTACTATGGTGGCTATGACTATCATGACTATCGTGGTGGTTACGAAGACCCATACTATGGCTATGAAGATGTATACAGCAGTAGGGGACGTGGCAGCCGTCCTAGTAGGGGTGGGCCATCACCTTCCAGGGCCCGTGGTGTACCTACCACCCGAGGCAGAGGGGGCTACTCTCAGAGAGGCCCTCTCCTTGGAGCGCCGAGAGGCAGCCGAGGTGGGCGTGGAACCCCATTCCAGCCACAGAGGGGCCGCGGACCTCGCGGGCCCCGGGGCAATCGTGGGGGCAACGTCGGAGGCAAGAGGAAGGCGGATGTCTACAACCAGCCCGATGACTCCAAGCGCCGCCAGACCAACAACCAGCAGAACTGGGGGTCCCAGCCCATCGCCCAGCAGCCTCTGCAGCAAGGGGCCGACTATTCCGGTAACTATGGTTACAGTAATGACACCATGGAGTTTTCACAGGATTCTTATGGCCAACAGTGGAAGTAAAGACACCATAAGATTTTGGCTATGCGACGACAACAACAAAAATTGATTGGCCGTATTTGTTGATTGACTTTTTATTCATTACCCCCCATTAATTACATAAAACCTGTGTAGTTTAAGTATTTAAAAAAAAAGCACCCACAATTGGCTTGATATGAGTACTCGTATTTTGAATGGTTAAATAAGGAACATTAAGTTGTGGTGAATAATTTACAAAATGAAAAAAAAAAACAATCCTGTCTAATGTTACTTTTTCCTCCTGATTACCTAAAATCCAACAAACACTACCCAAAGTGGACATTCATTGTCATTGGTCTGAGAAGACATCCAAAACAAAAAGACATTGCCTTGCAGGACATTGGTGTCCATGTCCTTTCCCAACTCCCTCTTGTACTCTCTTTTATTTGTGCTTCTTGTAGCAAAAAAAAAAAAAAAAAGAAATCACCAGGCATGTAGGTGGCAGGACACTGTTGTAATTGAATACATCTTCCATTTTTTATAAAATGGACTCACTACACTACGCAACACAAGTACATGCTACTCTGGGCTAGTGTTCCAAAGAGGAAACTAGTCCAAAAGTGATGATGTTTGCTGTGTGTGCTGCGTATGTGCCTGGTGTATTTTAAGCATCATAGTTGTTTAGGGACTTGCTTGTATATAAATGCCTATGGTTAGAGCTTCAGAACTCATTTTTTGTTTTCGCAAAGGTGGAGAAAAGAATCCACAGAGGACGAAATCGACATTTTGTAAGTGTATGCTTAGCATTTCTAGACTCCATTCAATTGTAATTTTTATTTTGAATTGAAACCGTCATTTCTTGTTTTCTTTCAAATTGCCCAATAGAATTTGGTTTGGCTTACCTTAAAAGCCAATAGCCGTTTGTTCTCTGATGTTATTTGTATTTATAACTTCTCCATTTGTTCCGTTTCAATAAAACTCAGCTGAGAATCATTCGATTGTCAAATTTTCAAATTCAAGTCTTTTCCCATTCAGCCACATGATTTAAAGCTCAACCTCAATTCTCATATTGGATGAAGATCTTCAAATTCTTTTGCCTCAAGGAGAATCAGAAAGCTGCAATTGGTATGCAAAACCGGATAAGAGAACCTAATTGTGTTTGGATACATATTTAAAGAGGATTTTAACCCTTTATTACTGCCGTCAATCTTTGTGCTTCAGATTTTTTTCTTAGCCCAGTTCTTAAACCATTAGCGTCCTTTGTGGGGACAGATGTACAGTATATTTTGTGAGCTTATGTGTGGAATTCAAAATTCTTGGAATAATAATAGGCCACATCTATAGTAATCTATAATTGCACTTTTGACATTTTCAGTGATAGTGCCAAATTAAAACATGTTTGCCGTTGACTAATTGAATTGTTATACAAATTCACTGCGCCAAATGGAACATTATTACAAAAGCTGAGTACTATTTAGTTGTACAGTACTGGTACATCTAAATATACTTGAATATTTTTGACAAACAGTTGTCAAATTCAAACTAATCTTCATCTGGACAGTCTTTTTTTTTTACTTCAGAATTTTTATTTTGTACTCCTTTGTCTAATCAAAACTATTATCCTTGATTTACTGATGAGTACTTTTTATAATTGAACCATGGAATTAAAAGCTATTTGAATTTCAGATTTATTCAGATGTATCTAGATGCAGGAAAGTAGGACAGTTCATTATAGGATCTTCATTCGTATAGAAGGAAAATATGCATTTCAATAAAGTACATCTGTCCACAATGGCAAGTTTTGACAAGTTCATATTAAAATACCAATTGATTTTACCTTCATATCAGCTTATCCATTCCCTTGAAAACACCAAGGATCTGACTATGCCAAAAAAGGGTTAAAATTCTTCAAATTCACAGGTTCTTCAGAAACAAAGCACTAGCAAATGTTTGCGTTTTGATTATTGTGGGGATCCATCATTTTTTCTTTTGTTTTACATAACTGTCCTCTTATTCCAACTTACCCAGGTGGCGGAGCAATGGGAAGGCTGGGCCGCTAGAACGAAGGATTCACCGAACGGTACTCCAGGGTGAGCTCGCCGAGTCTCCCCTCTTGTACCTTCTACTACTGTACACTCGCAATCCTGCTTTTTTCTTCCCCTTTTTATTCTTTCTTGCTCTCATTGAAGGCTTTTTAATTTTGGAAATCAGTAAGCCTGCTGGGTTTTGAAAATCTGTGAAAATGATCTTACTCACCAATGGGAATCTAACAGTAATTGAGACCTAAACATGCTTAGCGACTGTAATTGTGAATGAGGTACAGTATAAATGGGGCGACCTTGTGGATGAGTGGTCAGCACGTCTGTCTCGCAGCTCTAGGGTCCTGGGTTCAAATCTAGGTCAGTCCACCTGTGTGGAGTTTGCATGTTCTCCATGGGCTTGTGTGGGTTTTCCCTGGGTACTCTGGTTTCCTCTCACATTTCAAAAACATGTATGGTAGGCCTATTGGGCACTCTAAACTGCCCCTAGGTATTGATGTGTGTGTGCATGGTTCTCCGTCTCCTTGTGCCCTGTGATTGGCTGGCCACCGATTCAGGGTGTCACCCACCTCTGGCCCGGAGTCTGCTGGTGATACTCTCCAGCAACCCTAATGGGGATAAAGCCGTTCAGAAAATGAGATGAGTTTAAATGGGGCGAGGTAATATTTTCTGTCTTTTGCCGCTAGGGGAAGCTGTTTAACATGTGAATGCTTTCATTGTTCCTTTGTGAGATGCTGCATTTGCTTTGCGTCTTCAATTCCGGTGACACAATGATTTATGTGACCTTAATATGAACTAAATAAGCTGTTCTTGCATTTGCTCAGTTTCCGTGCTTGGAATTCTTGATGAGAAGGGGCTAAAATGGAGTCCGTGTGAAACAGGATGTAGCTCAAGATGGTGGTTGTTCGCTATATTACCACAAGATGGCATAAGTTAGCTCCACAAGGTAAGGTTCCTTTGTTGCCAGTGTAACGCGTAGCTTCACATGTTTTGTTGCTGTAAAAGTCATATCACCTTTAAAAAAAAAATGAGGAATTGTGCTTTGTATGCTTTATGCCACCAGGTAAAAGGAGCACAACCTTTTGGAGCTACATGGAGAAGCTTATATTAAAACAAGTGAGCAATGGGTAAGATGTAGTCTTGATTTAGACTGCAGGTTTTTGTGCCCAAATCCATTTAAATTGATATATACACGCCTAGTTATATCAACTCAACCAGCTCATATCTTATGTTGCTGTTACATTGAAGGTCATTAACCAACCTGCAAACTCACTGGCTGTGAATTTTGCATAAAGTACTGAAAAAAACATGCACACAAAAGCCAGGTGGTAATTTAACAGTAATATAAATATTCAATGTTTCATATTTTTAATTAGTTGAGAGCCCTTCATCAAACAAGCACATGCAAACCTAATTGATTTTAAACGAGGATATCTTATACATCTGATGTTGTATAATGACACTGTTGAACACAACATAGTATAGATTAATTTGCATTAGAGAAATATATGAAAAAAATTCAGACTTAAATCCAAATCTAGAAGAGGCTTGATTCTTTTATTTTTCTACACTGTTTATTATATTACAATGGCATCCCAATTGTCTCACTCATGTCAAAAAATTAAATTGAATTCTCACTTGATCCAAGAGATGTAAATCCAGCGTTACACATTGAGAGCCATGTTGATATATTTCAGTCCTGATTAAAATACTTCTTTGTTTGTTTTGTAGTGGAGAATCTCCGCAACATCTAAGAAACTGTCATTCATGACAATATGTGCCACTAATGACAGTCTGGGTAAGGAAAAATGCATAACATTGTCATAAATGTAGCTTTCTCCCTTTTCTACCATTTTTAAAATATTTTATTCACTATAGTCCTAACCGTGGCCTGGCAGCTTGAGTGGTTGGCACGTCGGCGTCACAGTTTTGGGCTCTTGGGTTCGAATCCAGGTCAGTCCACCTGTGTGGCGTTTGCATGTTCTTTCTTGGCCTGTGTGGGTTTTCTATGGGTACTTCGGTTTCCTCCCATGTTCACAACACATGCATGGTAGTACGATTTGGATACTCTAAAGTGCCTCTTGGTATGAGTGTGACGTGGATGACTCTTTATCTCCTTGTGCTCTGCGATTGGCTGGCCATTGAAACAGGGTGCCCTCCATCTATGGCCCAAAGTTAGCTGGTTTAGGCTCTATCACCCCCCGCGAGCCTACTGAAGACAAAGCGGTCCAGAGAATGAATGAATAATCATAACTTTTTTTGTATCCTGGCTGTTTTTAGGGTCACAGGCAAGCTGTGGCTAAGACCAAGTGATGCATGCCTGTGATTGGTCACTGGTGCTCTTCAAGCAGCTTCTGCAAAGTGCAATCATCTTGTTCAAATGAACTGTAAAACATTCTTTTTTTCTTTTAATTTGACTGGATATATTTTGTCTCTTTTGTATTTCTGGCATTTATACTGAGTAGGTAATCAAGTCAAAATAAATAATATATGAATTTGTATATATAATGTAGTATAAATAATATTATAAACTTTGTAAAAATAACTGTTAAAAAAACAGACACTTTCACTAAAGGGGTTTTATAAAAGTGATGTGCTTTCTTCTATAATTTTTAAGACCATTGCAGCAAATTTAGAGCGAACCAGATACTATACCTTAAAATGGCGAGTGTCTGTTTGATGACCCGTAGGTGGCGCTACACCCGTGTCTTTAGTAAAACGTATATTCAGATTACTACTGTTTTACGTAAATTATTTTTGGGAAAAAATGGCAATTACTTTAAGAAATCTGGCATACGCTAGTTTAGAACAGTGCCACAAATATAATAAAGAACAGCCTTGCTGTATTCGTTATTTTGTTACACGTATTGTTGTAGTGTAAGTGTGTGTTCAACATCTAACCACTCGTGTGTTTGGAAGAAGAAATCGCTAGTCCTTTTGTTTTCGGCATAGAACCGTCATGAAATGCTAAATATGGACAATGTGGGGCGGGAACGGCGTGATCACGTGATTGGTACGTTCAACGTAAATCGAAGCAAAGATGGCGACGAGTGGTGGCGAGTCTTCTCAGGCTGTGTCCGATGACTTGTTCCAAAACTTTTATACAGAGGTACGAGGAAAAAATGAAACATATACTTTATTTATTTTATTTGACACAGTACAACACAAACCAAGTTGAATTGTTTTGTATTTTATTGGCAACCAGTGGGGCTTCAGGGAGGCATGAGAAACCGCTAGCGACGAGCTAATTATTGTCCAAGATGGAGTGGTCTATACTATCACAAACAATAGTTACACCAGACTTTTGTACAGTTTTTTAACGTACTCTTGTTAATTTGCGTTCTCAAGTCTGCATTGAAATGAAACCATGCAAGCTTGTTAGGTCACGTTGATCGATGACTCCATTCAGCGTTTCAAAACAGTCATGTTTTTGGCTAGCATGTTGTTTGTGCTGCGTCTTTCTACTCTGGATTACTGTTTTTATTTCAATACATCTTTATGTGTTATTTCACAGGTGAAACAGATCGAGAAAAGAGATTCTGTGTTAACCTCCAAGCAGCAGATAGATCGACTACTTAGGCCTGGCGCGTCCTATTTTAATCTGAATCCCTTCGAGGTAAACCTTTGTATTCATTTAAATTGCTTTATGAATGGGCTATTCTGTTTACATTTCACCCAAATTGCCCATTTGTTTGTTAATTGCTGTGTTTAGGTCCTGCAAGTTGATCCCGATGCAACTGATATTGACTTGAAGAAAAGATTCAGAGCGGTAGGTTAAATACTCTTGCATTAGGGTTTATAGTATTTCAACAAGATGCAATTCAGCACATCTATTCTGTTTTCTGCAGTTATCCATCCTAGTCCATCCGGATAAAAATCAAGATGATGTGGAGAGAGCACAGCTAGCATTTGAAGGTATTCAAATACAGTAATTTAGAAGCTTAATGCATTCCGGGACTGAGCTCGTGTTACAATTTACTCGTATCTCAAATAAAATGTTCCCATATAACAAAGCTAAATAGGATAAGCCCGGTGGTGCGAGTGTTTAGAGCGTCGGCCTCACAGCTCTGGGGTCCTGGGTTCTAGTCCAGGTCGGTCCACAGCTGTGGAGTTTGCATGTTGTCCACGGGTCTACGTGGGTTTCCTCCGGGTACTTTTGTTTTCCCCCCACATTCCAAAAACATGCATTGTAGGCTGATTAGACCCTCTATTGCCCCTAGGTATGGGTGTAAGTGTGCATGACGGTCCGTCTCCTTGTGCCCAGTGATCGGCTGGCTACCAATTCAGGGTGTTGTCCCCCGCCTCTGGCCCGGAGACAGCTGGGATTTGCTCCAGCACCCCCCGCAACCATAATGAGGATAAGGCGATTCAGAAAATGAGATGACAGAAAAACTAAGTACAAATTAATCCGTTCCCTCTTTCAAAAACACCTAAAATATGATATTACAATGGAAAAACATGTTTAATATTTTTTCAATTTGTTACCTATGCTCACAAAGTAACAAATACCTATCTAGTGGTTATGATCTGCAATAAAATGTGACATTATCGTGTACAGTATTGAATGGAGTTGGCGGAGGAGATACTTAACACGTTCAGTTTACTGCACTTTTGTGATACTATTTAACATAACATAAACTTGAAATATAACTTAAATGAACTTTGTTTACTATACACACATTTAAAATGAATATAACCTTGTACTATAACCCAGGCAAAGATGTTAACGTATTCCGAGTCGGAACTAGCTGCTTACCCGAGCCTCACAATCGAGTGTATCCTCAGTTTGTTTTTATTAAAAAAATGTACAGCTTGAAAAGGACAATTTAGCTAGCGGCCGCATCATTTGCTTATATGTCAATTTTGTCTCGCATCTCAAGGCAAAATGTGCTTGGAATTTTCTTCTCATATGTTAGGACACTCTTATATCAAGGTATTACTGTATAAATAAAAAAAGAATATTACATTTTTTAATAATCCTTCATGGTGCACATATTTTACTTGGTGTGTTAACACAGTGTAGTGTCAATATCAACAGCTGTACATTTTTGTCTTTGCTTGTTTATTAGCGGTGGACAAAGCGTACAAACTCCTTCAGGATCCAGACCAGAAGAAAAGAGCTTTAGATGTGATTCAAGCAGGAAGAGAATATGTGGAGCATAATGTGAGTGGCCGTCGTCATGATTTATTGTGTTCAGTGTTACTTTTTACTTCTAAAATTAATTAATTCCAGAACTTGTTTTGTAAAATGTATTCTTCATAAGTAAAGCAACATTTTAAATGGAAATTTCTAGTTCATTATAAATGTCTTTAAAAAAAAAACACCCAATAAAGCTAAACCCTTTTAAAAGTGATTACAGTCCCAATTTTGTATGAAAGATGTGAGAAACACGAGGGAAAATGATAAAATAATTATTAATGTATTAAAATGAATTAAACATGCAAAAATATCTCTTCGTGTTGAAGTGTAAGCTAATGTTAGGTGACAGACCAACCACATAAACACAAGAAAAAAACTTCAAATTATGAATTCAAAACCCCATTCAATTTAAAATTTTTTTTTTTTTACACTCTTCTATTTTAAGATTTTTTTCTGTTCTCATTTAATTTTTTACCCATTTTATTTCCACTACATTTGACCTTTTTAGGTTAGTGTTCTCCTTTGCAGCTTTTTTTTAATAATAATTGACTGTCTTCTCATTCAGTGACTATTTCTTTTTTTAAATCACAGTGAGGCCCGTACTGAACAGTAATTTGCATATCAGTGTTTTGTAACCTGAAATATTCATTTATTGAAGCATTCATAAGTAGAGGTACCACAGTATATTTAATTAAATAATTCTCCTTAACAGTTCTTAATCTAAAAGGATGACTGTTTTTATTTTCCAAACACAGGTGAAAGAGAAAAAGAAACAGCTGAAAAAGGATGGGAAATCTCAAATAGTGGAAGAAGATGATCCTGAAATGGTGAGTACCAACTTTCAAATTTATAATAATTAAATCAATCCTTTTAATGTAAGTAATACATTTTCCCTTCCAGTTTAGGCAAGCCGTATATAAGCAAACAATGAAACTGTTTGCAGAGCTTGCTATCAAAAGAAAGGAAAGAGAAGCTAAGGATATGCATGAAAGGTAATTCAGTCAATGCCACTTTTTAGGAAGGAACACAAAAAAAAATCAACTTTTTTTCCTCATCACCTGCAGGAAAAGAGCGAGAGAGGAAGAAATTGAGGCAGCGGAGAAAGTAAAGCGAGACAGAGAATGGCAGAAAAATTTTGAGGTAATTTTACAGTTTGATATTGTCATTGTGCTGCGTTTTCATTCTGGCAATCATTTCAAAAACACTCCTAAGGAAACAAGAGATGGGCGTGTGGATAGTTGGAGAACGTTCCAGGCTAAAGGCAAGACCAAGGAGAAGAAAAATAGGTCATTTCTCAAGCCCCCTAAAGTAAAGATGGAACAGAGGGAATAATGTGAAAAACGGGACTTGATTAACTTAAAACCAGTTGTACCCTTCCTTGTATTGTATCCCTTACTGTCTCATTTTGATGTTTTTCCATTCACAATTTTGGGTCATGCAGCCTCATGTAAGTAAAGTAGTGCATCTTCCATATCATACAAAAGAAGGAAATGGTTTGTGACTTTATTTTTATTGCAAAACACAAAATAAAAGTAGGTTTTGAGATGCCAATCTCCTATGTGTCCATGTCACTATTACATACACATGGCAGCTACTCATCCATGCATATTTAATGTCTTCTTACTGCAGTTTGGCATTAGTTTAGATGACGTCAGGCCAGATGAGGTGGATTTTTTTTTAGGTCCTCTTTTGGAGCAAAAAAAAAAGATTGTCTTTGGGTTACATGATTTTGCACTGGTCTCCTGAAGCTGCTGCAACAGCTGATCCATTGACACCTCCCATCACACCATCCAAACTGAGACCCTGGAATGCTCCAAATAGAGAATCTTCCTTCTTTGACGCTGGCTTTCTGGTGGTGGTTGTTTTCTGTGTGTGAAAGAAAAACTTAAGAAAAAATATAGGGTGCATGAAAGGTGTTTTTGTTGGGGTATTTGCTCTTCCAATGTTAAGTAGAGTCATTTTTGGAAAGCCCATTGGTTTATAGTTTACTGTGGGTGATTCACCCACGTGCTCTTAACGCTACTACTGTATTTTCAGGACTAGAAATTGCACTTTTCATAGTTTTGCTGCACCTGCAACTCAGTTGTAAGTTATTTTCCCTCCCACCTACCTGAAAAGAAGCCTTTTTTTGGTCAGTTATTTAAATAATCTATAATAACATGCATATTTAGCCATTTTATCACTGTTACTTTAATGTATGTTTGTTGTTGGTTTCCGAGAAAATATTGCTACCGCCCCAAAAAAATGCGACAGTACTGAGTTATATATACTTTAATTGGTTCATTTTCATTTTGTGGGTTTTGGCTAGTGCAACTTATTTTTCAAAACTTAAGTTTTTTCTCTAATGACTAAAAACAGTCACTTGCTCCATTTACTCAACTTTTAAATTGCGTACAAGCTGCACCCTTAAAACCGTTATATTTTACAATTTCTCACGTATAAGCTACCCACGGTTGACAATTCCCCCCCCCCCCCCATATTAATGATTTTAAAAGGGAGTAAAAGTGTTATTATGAAAAGATCTTTAGAAATATCACAGGGTATCTCTGAGATATGTATGAATCAAAAGCACATTATTAGGGTCAATATAAGTCAGCAATTCATCCAGTAATGTTTGTTTCACTGCAAAACAGAAAATAACCAACAAATAGTAAATGTTAATTTGCCTGAAATCTGGTGAAAGAGTATAGGAATGCTGTAAGTCTTTTGCACATATAAGCGGTACCCCTGATTGAGTCATCTTTTTTTTTTAGTTACAACTACATCTTATACGCGACAAAATACGGTAACTGGATAGTTAAATTGACCAAACATTTTTCTTTTAAAATTTAAGCAACTTTAAGTGTTTTGAATGTTCCTGCAAATAGGATGATATCCCAGGAAAATGGTGAAAGTCGGCAGGTCAGAACAGACTTGAAAGAGTCATAGAAATGATTATGCTATATAGCACTAAAACATCGAACAGTTGGGTTGGTGAAAAGCCAAGTAAATAATTCCCACATACCCGTGGCAAGCAGTGATGACTCCTGAAGTGAGTTTTCCTGACAAATCGTTCAGCATTCTTTTTGGCGAGCACGGCCTGCTGCCGTTTCCTTTGAGACAAACAGCAGCATTAGGTACAGCACGTGGCCAAAGGGATTATATACGTGTGAGCAAAGACCTTGTTAGGCTAAGACTGTCTGGCCAAAACATTTGGCCGAGTCAACAAATATAAATAACCTAGCTCGTGGAAGCCTAAACTCGGAAGGCAGTCACTCAAATGAGGCTAATGGGTAAATTTTCTGGGAAACTTTGGTCTTCCTAAGAGATATACGTGCATTTTTTGTGTTTTACAATTTATAAAATGATGAAATTACTAATTCTAATTGAATATTTTGTTTCCACACCCTGTAGGACGATGTAATTTAGAATTTTAATTTAATATCTTTAATTTTTTTTTCCTGAAAAAAATCTGCGAAGCTCTGCAGGCAGCAATAAGTGGAACGCGAAGTAGCGAGGGTTCACTGTAATTGGACCTTGCAGTCAAGTTTTTTTTTGTTGTGGTCAATTAAAACACCAAAACTACAGATTAATACTTTTAGAAGCACTTGATTAAATAATACACATTTTTTTTGTGAACAATGCGTTAATCAAATAAACTTTCCAAACCCACTTTTTGGTATATTATGTAATATTAGAGGATCAGACAATTACATATATGGTTTCGCAGTTCTAATGACTTGGTGGAAAAACGTGACGTTCATTTTACATCCGTTTAAGAAGGTTTAATTATAAAAAAATAAACACTTTTCGATGGGACAGTCTCAGATTATCAACTGTGGGTTTTTAACTTTATCATCATTGTAAACTGGGGATTTACTGTAAGCAATTTTTTTAGGTACCTTTACTATATTTCAATTCGCCCGTCATTCATTTTCTGAACCGCTTATCCTCAGATTACAAACACCTAAATTCCGCCAGCAACTGTGTTTAAAGTGGAGCGGAGTAATTAAGGACTACAATAAGTATTTATGCCCTCTATTTAAATAGCATTGGAATCATTATAAAATACTACACAATTACGAGCAGCAACTACAACAACACCCTATTTATTGATTGGGGACTTAAATAAATTAAAAAATGCAGCTAAGTTGGAGGAATAAATTGTATTTATGACATTTGTTGAGGTGATTTAATATATATACATTTTACAGTTTCTTAATCAAGTTATCAAATTATTTTATTATATTTAAAAAGCTCCCCTGTGGGATAATTTAATGTTTTTTTTTATTTTTGTTTTTTTCAAATGTTCATTTGCTTCATGATATTTGGTTTAAACATGTTGAACCACTTTACCTCTCTCTCTTCAAGTCAGCCTGGTAAACTCTTAACCAGTGTGAGTTTGGAATTTTCTGGCCTCCACAAGGCAGACTTCGCCGCCTGCTTATGCTTCTTCTCCGAGTGAAGCTACTTCTGCGGCCCATGTCCACTTTTGGCGTAGAGTTGCTCTTTCCAGGCGTATTGGTGCTGGTGAATTGCTTGAAGGGGGAACTCAGTGAGAAAATAGAATCCATTTTCAACTATCTGATTCCCAATCTGCGTTTCAGATTTTTTGGGACCTGCAAAAAGGCAAACCTAGGAAAGAGAACACACATTTTCAAAAGTGTTTTCATTACAAAAACACAAATATAAGGGGTATGTTTACCGTCTCATACACTACAGTCAATGTAACTGAACTGGAACTTGTCCATTCCAAAGCAGTCCAAGAATTGAGTGTGTGTGAACGTGTGCGTGTATCCTTTTAAGGATTTGACCAATAGCGTCAGTGTGTCTTAGTGGCTTAGCAGAAAAAAAAGCAATCCTGCTTATCCAATTAAACAGCATGACAATTAAAGCAAAAACATTCAAGCTGAGGACGGCCAGGCGGAAGAGTGGTGAGCGTGTCGGTCTCACAGCTCTGGGGACCTGGGTCCAAATCCAGGTCATGTCCAAAAGTCCAAGGTGGGGGGAATACTTTCACAAGGCAGTGTATATATATGTATGTATATATATATGTGTATATAAGTGTATGTATGTATATATATGTGTATATAAGTGTATGTATGTATATATATGTGTATATAAGTGTATGTATATATATATATATATATATATATATATATATATATATATATATATACATACATACACATGTGTATATGTGTGTGTGTATATATATACACACACACGCAATGCATATAAACATATACACACACAACACATATATGCATATATATACACACACACAACACATATATGCATATATATACACACACACACACACACATATATACATATATATACACACATATATATAGAACCACCCACCTATACACTCAAGGAAAAACGGGGGCAGTGGGTGACCTCAATGCAGCGTTGAACTGACACAATGTAGCAGATGGGAAAGCTTACTTGAAAGAGTCACACCTGTCCAAGCAGATCTTCTTCCTATATTGAAACTTCCGGTGCTGATTAAGTGAGAGCAGTACCTTAAAGACGTAGATGAGGCAAAATTAAAGAGATGTAAAATGGAGTACTCTGCAAATGTTATCAGTTTACCCGAATACTTGTCAAGTTAGTGAATGCATGCAGAAAACAAACAAAAAATGTTAGTTTGGAAATATGATTTCAATTCTGCTAAGTGGAATACTGGTCATTCTTACTCCTATCTTGACGATTTAAAATGTATTAGTAATAGTTTTTAAAGTCTGTTAAAGGCAACCTTTGTCTCATTTCATTTTCTGAACCATGTTATCCTTGTTAGGATTGGGGGGAATGCTAGAGCCAATCCCAGCTGTCTCCAGGCCAGAGGCGGGGGACACCCCGAATCGGTGGCCAGCCAATCACGACGGACAACCATGCACACTCACACCCATACCTAGGGGCAATTTACAGTGTTCAAACAGTCTATCATGCATGTTTTTGGAATCTGGGAGGAAACCGGAGTACCCGGAGGAAACCCACGCAGATCATGCAAACCCCAAACAGATGGACATGACCTGGATTTGAATCCAGGACCCCAGGTCATCACAAAAATTCCCCAACAGCAGTTTACCTTTGCAAAGAAGGACTTTCACTTTAATCCTACATCTTACATATATACAATTTTATAGGCTTTAATTTCATACAAAACAAGACGTGTATGTGTGTGTGTGTATGTATGTGTGTGTATATATATATTATATACACATATATGAGGCAAGAACAATGACCTTTTTGAATCCCACCCACCAAAACATACAGAAAAATAAATATCAAACCGTTGTGTGCAGCTCATTTGGACAACCCCCGAGGACATGTGCTCCGCTTCAGTGGGGAAAACCAAAGAAGGCAATTGAATTTTTTTAAAAAACTATGAGATAATCCCACATTTAAGGATGCATCTAAATGCATCATACCAGGCGCACACGCAACCATACATCACCATGTCAGAAAGCAATGCATAATGTAGAAACAAACCAGATAGTCACACAAAAATAAACAGATCTAACAAGCATTACCTTCAGTTAGGGTGGAGTAGTGTTGACAAACAATGGGACTAAATCAAGTGTAGATTTTGTCTTATTTGGAAATAAAGACTTTCATGGGGGAACATTATTTGTATCTTAAAAATATACTGCAGTTAAGATGCCAATTTGATGAGTGTTCACTTGAACACCAGGATAAGTTGGAACTCCCTTGCCAAAGCAAATGTTGATCAACTTTGAGAATGGTAACTATGTATTTAAAGATGCTTTCTAAAATGTCTGGTTCTTGTGGGTGATGTCATTCAAATGATGACGTGTGACTGCATGTTTGTCCCGACTCCTCTTTTATCACCCTCCACAAATGCCATTCCTTCTCTGGAAATGACTTCCTCCAAAAAGTCTCAGATGTTCTCTCAAGAAAAAACATAGTTGGACGGAAAGAGGGTACTTTCCAGAGGACAAAATGAGCTGCCTGGAGTGCTACTTTTGCGTCATCTGTTCAACCTCGTTGTCCTCTTGAAGCCTTGACTGTTTGGAGATTCCTACATGAGACCTCAACCCATTCTTGAAGAGATCTCTACACCAATCCCTGAAATAGCAGGAAGGTGTCCGTGCGTATACAGAAACAATAAGAGTTCACCGGCCCCGTGTATAAAAAAATACTGCTGTAACCAAATTATGGAGAAGGTGCTCCGGATCACCGGCTAATGTCTCTATTTGCTTCCCAGCTCTTACTGCAAGTAGCTTCGCCACTCCCCCCAAAGTTAAAGAATGGGTGCTTGAGGGAGTCTGCAAGAGCCAGCCTTTTGGATGGTTCGTACTCCAGCATGCTTTCTATCAGGTCAAACAACTGATGATGGTCTTCTGCTTCTGAAAGCAAGTACCTCTGAGAACACATGAAAAAAATGAGAAATAAAATTACTATCATTATTCTAATAATACAGTGTTCCCTCGCTTATCGCGGTTAATGGGGACCGGGACCACCCGCGATAAGTGAATTTCCGCAAAGTAGGGATTCCCCTTCAAAAATGTTTAATTTGAATTTAATTCCCCAAATTTATTTTTTTAATTTTTTTATTATTATTATTATTATTTTTTTACCCCCCTGTATAAAGTATACCAGTGGTCTCGAACCGGTCCTCAAAGGGCCGCAGTGGGTGCAGGTTTTCATTCCAACTCAACAAGGATACCTTTTGCAAGTGCAATCAGTTAATTAGTCAGGTGCTACTTATTTTAAAGACACCTGATTGGTTAAAATGTCGACATTGGATCAGTTGGAACAAAAACCAGGACACACTGCGGCCCTATGTGGAACCGGTTTGAGACCACTGCAGTACACCATATAAAATACGGGTAGAGAGAGTGAAATTCATGTTATAACAAAAAATGTTGTTTCAATGTAATATTCGTATCCTTTTTTTCTCCAAAAAAAATCCGCGAAGCTCTGAGTCCGCGATAGCTGAACCGCCAAGTAGCGGGGGAACACTGTATTACATTGGAGTCTACACCTTTCCCCCTCTATCCACTCCACTCACCCTAAGAGGTTTACAGTTTTCCCTAACGTATTTCCCGGCTGAGGAGCACTCATCCCAGTCGAGACGGCCTCGATAGAAATACTTCTGTTTCCTAAAGAGAAGGGATTAAATGTTAGAAGTGTGGATTAAAAATATTTTGACCCAGATATTAGTGGATGAAAGGTGTGTGCACAGAACTCTAACCTCGTCTTGCGGATCATTCTGGAGGGGACAGGTCCAAGAATTCTTTCCATCATGGCCAAATGCTCCCTGTTGTCATGTGTCTGATGGAAACAGAGTTTAAGTAATGATTTTGATGATTTTCTTTGAAATATATGAAATATGTTTGAAGCCAGAAACTCTTTTTGTCTGGAATTTTGCCAGGATTTCTTTTAGGCGGATATAAAATTGATTCAAGTGTTATCACATATCCATCTATGTGTAGCCATGTCCTGCTATATGCCTAAGTGTGCAACCATTGGGTCCTCCAAGGTTAGTCAGATGGTGTTCCTTTTTAACAAGGACCATTTTTATTCAAAATGTCCATCAACCAGCAATGCAGAAATGGAAGTAAAAACCAAGCAGGTAAGAACCAATAGCGACTAATAAAATTACCTTCTGAAGAAATCATAAAACGTTAATGTGTGTTGTTTATTAATGTTGCTAATGTTTTTTTCTGAATTCTTAATACTGTGTTCATTTGTTTGAAAGGTCTCTCTATGTTGCCTACCATTAGCTTCTTCTTTTTCCAGTGTTTCAACACGGGTAGATTTTTTAAATATATTTGTGACTAATTTTAAGACATTGATAACTCATTTTATGATCATTTTCTCTCATTTTTGTGTTTGTCACATCTTTCTTAAAAAAATTGGGACATTAGTGGTTGTGGGGACTGTGGAACGAATTAGAGAATGTACGTATAAAGTACTGCTCTACTTACGAAATGTTCAACTTATGAAAAGAGTTCTGGAACCAATAATTTTTAAAGTAAAGGTTTGACTGTATTTCAATTTGAATCTCATAATATTAGCATTTTTTCTGAGAATATGTTACATTACAATGTATGACACGCTATCTTCTTCAGAATTGTGTTCTGGAAAAGATGCTTCAAACAAAAATAATAAAATTCACCAATTGCTTGCCCTGCACTGATGGACAAAGATTTCTTAACCTAAAAAAAACAGATTTCTCTTACCCAAACCTTTGCAGTTAACTGCAAGTAATTGCAACTAATGTAGAAGACTCACCCGTTCACGGTTATAACTATACATTGAATTATTGCGCAATATCCATAGTATACACTCTAGTCTTCATATTTTAATTGTAACCAATAAATTGTGAAAAAAGCACCATACCTGAAATAAGGTGAAGCCCAGGTAGTACTCGAACAGAATACAGCCAATGCTCCACACATCACAGGGATGGCTCCAGCCCATTTCTAAACGACGAAAACAGGAGTAAACAATGTATCCCAGTGCATACATAAACTCGCAAAAATGACTACTCAGATATCTTCTCTCGAGGATATCATGACACCAAATTCAATTTTAAAGTACGTAATGAATTTCAATTATTTTCATAGCAGTTACACTTACCTAAAATGACCTCAGGGGCACGGTAATGCCTGGTGGACACTATAGTGCTGTGATGCTCGTGGTCGAAAGTGGCACTACCAAAATCCACCACACGTACTGCAGTGCTTTTAACTGTCCTTTCTTCTCGTTTCTGGAATAACCAAAACATTGTGTTCTGTATTTTGCTGACCAAAACGTAAATTTCAAAAATTGACTTGAGTTTGCTTTCACTATATACCATATTTTCACGACTATAAGGCGCACTTAAAAGTCTTAAAATTTCTCCAAAATAGACAGTGCGCCTTATAATCCAGTGCGCCTTATATATGGAAAAAAACAGAAAACCAAAAACGAAAACCCACCACTGTCGGATATTAAAAAACACAAACGCCTGAACTGAAACAATACTGTTAACTATGCAGATGCCATCTTAGTTTACAAAATCTTCCATCATATAGCTCCCCCCCACTGCAACATTTTATACAAAAAAATCCAAAACATCAACAATGGCTGGCTCTAGAGGTGACTGTGTAGTGAGTGCTTCATACCTGGAAGTCAATAGCAATTACCGTATTTTCACGACTATAAGGCACACTTAAAAGTCTTAAATTTTCTCCAAAATAGACAGTGCGCCTTATAATACAGTGCGCCTGATATGTGGAAAAAATGTCATTCATTGAGGGTGTATCTTATAATGCGGTGCGCCTTATAGTCGTGAAAATACGGTAATAGAAAGGGTAAGATCTGATATTTTGTTTTTCTACAAAGATCAGATTATTCTTACCAACAGTTACTGGTCAAATTAAAACAATAATGAAGTCTTATTTCACTAGGGCTTACCTTCTCCACATTGTAGGACATGGTGAAATCCGAGTTGACGAATAGGATGTTTTCAGGCTTTAGGTCTGTGTGTGTCAACTTATTGTCATGGAGAACTGTGAGATAGAAAAAAAATGTGCTCTTATGTAAGATAAGAATCCAATTTTAAACTTAGTTTATGTATCTAAAGGCAGGATAATAGGCCCTACCTAGCTCACTTGCATTAGAATAAACGGTATAGAAAATGGATGGACGTAAAAGGTGGGGTTTATATTAGTTGTTTGAACTCACACTTTACAGCTAGACAGACTTGGTAAGCCATGTGTCGGACTTGACCAATGGAGTAGGGCAGGTAGTTGTTTTCTTTGAGGAAATCGAACGTGCTCAGAGCGAGCAGCTCAAAGGAGATGCACATGTGACCATGATAGTCAAACCAGTCATACATCTGCACACACAGGCTGCAAGACAAAATGGATTCAAAGGCTTAAAAATTGGATCCTTAATGGCAAAAATGTTTTCAATTTCTGATTAAGAATATTCTGAAAAAAATTGAAGATTAAACCACAATTATTCTGATTAAAAGCACAAAAGAGTTTTGCTTTAGCCCAATGACAATTTTGTAGTTGTTAAACCCGCTGCTCAACTTACAATTTATTGTCTGGATCCTTCTCGTTAATCTTCTCAAGTACATTGATCTCAAGGCGAGCTGCTTCTTTGTACTTCTCCACATTCTTGATAATTTTCAAAGCAACACTTGCTGCTCCCCTATAAAAAATAAAATAAATACAAAATCTGCATTAATGTTGTTAATTTTGTTGTCTGAATTATTAATGCTGTGTTTATTAGATGTGTGTTCATGTGGTCTCTCTGCGTTCCCCTGTGTTTCAACAAGGGTGGATTTTATTTATTTTAAGACATTAATAACTAATTTTAGGATCATTTTCTCTCATTTGTGTGTTTCTCAAATCTTTCTTACAAAATAGGGACCTTTTGGCCAATCTTAAAGGGTTTAGTTGGTAGTTGAGTGAGGAGTTTACAAAATTTACATATAAAGTACTTCTCTACTTATGAAATTTTCAACTTACAAAAAAAAGTTCTGGAATAAATTAATTTTGTAAGTAGGGATATGACTGTTGGGTTGCAGAAAACCAGAGAGGTTTAGGTCTATTTCTTCATGAATTTTGAAGACAAAATGTCCTCCAATAACCAAAAAAAAAACTGGAATCAAAGCATTTGTATTAAGATGTGATGACTGAAATGACAAACCTGCGATGGTCAACACACTGCATCACCCTCCCAAAGGTGCCTTCACCCAAAGTACTGACAATTTCATCTGCATCATAGCACAAAAAAGAAGGGGAAAAGGGAGCAACAGTGAGGGAAGAGAAAACAAGAGAATTAGACAAGGGATCTAATTAGGCGAACACATCCTAAAACCTATACTGTTTTCACAGAGCTGCTTATTCAATTGGGAAGTCTTTAAGTAGAATACTCTATGATAAATAACACTATGCGATACAGAAGGGGTAAAATGGGGGTCGGTGATGTGCCGCTTTGATGACCTTTTTGCAGCCATCCAAAAGTGAGCTCCGACCCCTTCTCAAATTGGAAATTTAAACTAAAAAATATATTTTTGAAATTCTGTGTATGTCAACTAGAAATGTCTAATTTTGTTTTAAAAAAATCTGAAACCACCTAAAACTATCTAGATTTCCAATTCGTCAAAGAAACAATTGCAAATGAGATTCTATAGGTTCCCCCTCCTCCCCCCAAAGGTAACCTGTGAAACATAAAAAAAATGCTACACATCTTAAATATCCAATAAAGGAAAAACTCCAAACTAAAGTCCCTCAAAGAATCTTCCTTCTTGCAATCCACCCTAATTCCACTAGAGCAATGAGCTTTCTAGTAATTCATCATCAGGCACGCCCAGTTAAATGCTCTAAGCTTTAATACTCATTATGGAGAAGGGTTACGATAGAGTAGTGGCAATGAGTACATCTCTCTTGCAGGACGTCCCCACTCCGACAGATCAGGTGCCCTTCCTCGTCGTCCCTCACACTCAGTGCC
Source organism: Stigmatopora nigra (assembly GCF_051989575.1). NCBI lineage: Eukaryota > Metazoa > Chordata > Actinopteri > Syngnathiformes > Syngnathidae > Stigmatopora > Stigmatopora nigra. Next base: position 1,789,215 of record NC_135528.1, on the reverse strand, counting down.
CGCGTCCGGCTGTTGCTCCGCTGTTTTCACACCCAAACCGCCATCAGCAGGTCACGACACAACCAAGGGGAACATGGGGGTATTCAGGGGCAGCCGAGGAGGGCGTTGGTGTAGTTGTTGGTGGGTTTGGTGGTCATGGGGCGATTCACGCATGACACCACGTGAAGAAAATATATAACGATAGGGATATATTGCAAGGGAATAAGTCAAAGATCACATGATGTCCTCTGCTCCCACCCCCTTCTACGTTTAAACCACAGCTGCTTAGAAATAAGTAAGCAACTGGTACATCTATCCATTCATTCAACGCAAAAAAAACCCAAATAGGAAAACATTGAAATCAGAGCTTATTAGCTTGACTTGTCAGCTTTCATAAGATGGTAAATAACAAGGAGGGGATCAAATGCAAGTGAGTAGGAAAGTTACTACTTGCTCACTTGAAATCTAGATTGTTGGATAGACGTGTGGTGATATAAAGATGACATTTAATAAATACATCTTCAGGACCAATAAGTCCAAAAAATAAGAACATATTGAATTATATTCAACCATTTGTATTTTTGGTGGAACATTTTCACTTTTTTTGCCCAAAAAACTAAACATCAAATTCTGTGATAAGCTACAGCCACAAATTTCCAGCTGACCTATGCGCAAAAAATGATTTTGTAAAAATAAAAAAATTAAAAATTCGAATGAAAAACTTCCAAAGGTTCATTATTAGCTATAAAATAAAGCAAAATGTCTATCAACTGCATGGAGAATCCACATAGTCATAACTGAATATGTGGAGGTGTGTCTAATAATACAGAAATACATTAATGTAAAATGGTGAATAGTAATGCTTTGGATGATCAACAGCACTGGACACTTGCAGTACTTGAATACAGAATGGTACTGGTCTTGTATTTTATCAATGGAGTGAGAATCAAAAAACTTTAATCGATTACAATTACAGTGTTCCCTCGCTACTTTGCGCTTCAGCTATCACGGACTCAGAGCTTCGCAGATTTTTTTTCAGGATTTTTTTTTTTTTTAAAGATATTAAATTAAAATTATAAATTACATCATTTTACAAGAGGTGGAAACAAAATATTCAATAAGAATTAGTAATTGCATGAAAAAAGGCCAAAGAAATGGTCAATAACATGGTGAGAGTTCAGGAATCGCATTGATGACGTCATGGCTGTTTACAAGCGCATCTTCACCGCCCAAAAAAAACCAATGTTCACAACTCCCAATAACGATGTTTCTTACGTGCAAAAAAACTGCAGAAGATCCTCCATCCGGACTACTATGATGTTTTTGCCTGGTGGTGCTTTTGTGCACATGATACACGTTTCTTTAAGCATTTTTGAAGGGGCCCGCCTACTTCGTGGATACGCAGCTATTGTGAAGGGGTCCGGTCCCCATTAACCGCGATAAGCGAGGGAACACTGAATTTAAAATGAATACGTAATGTAGAAAAAATTAAAAAAGTAAAAAAAGTGTGGCAATGAATTATAATTAAATGGTCAAACAATAATAAATAATGGTGATTGAGGTAAATTGAAATTACATTTATGTTGACTTATGGAGGAATTAAACCAGTGTCCAAAATCCACCATTGAAATGTACAGGTTTTCAATTGAAAAATATTAAATAGCATGAAATGTACAATTATATGAATGTGAAAAGTAACGACCTGCAACTTGTTTTTGTGAAGCGAAAAATACACTGTCAATGGTGTCAATCTGGGCTAAAAATGGAGCTGTAGAAGCCTGCCAAAAAGTCTGCAGAAGTCCAATTGTCATAATAATTTGGGGAAATACACATATGTACAATATTTTTTAATTAATTGCATTCCAGCAATAATGTATTAAGTCTTTGTGCATCAAAATGAAAATGTTCTCCCAAAGTGAACCATCTAAATAAAGAGAAAACAAAATAAAAAGCTTTTTGGCAGAAATAAAAACAAATCAGAAAGATTGCACTACTTACCAAGTTCAGGGGCTGTGAAAAGCAAATGGTTAAAAAAAGAAAGAGGGGTAGAGAAAGCTGAGCGCAAGAGACAGAAATAGAAAAAAAAAAAAAAACAGAATGAAGAGACTAGAAAGACCCCCGCAGGTCTGGCTGTACTCACCGAGGAGGATGGGCTATAGGACCTGGTTCTACGCCGCCTTCGTTTGTGCTTACGCCTGCTGCCCTTTCGCCTGTACGAATCATCCCGCTCCCGTTCCCTTTCACGGCCCCGTCGGTAGTCGTACATGTTTGGCGAGGCGTCGCGTGGATAGTAACTTTCGGCAGCTCCATGTGGCTCCCTTTCTCTGTCATGGTCACGATCTTTATCTCTGCTCTGTTCCAATCGTCTGTATCCCTCGCAGAATCTTCGGTCAAATGGCCGGTGATCTGTTGAGCGATTGTCGTAGCTTCGACTACATCAGGTCAGCAGAAGAAAAGAAAAACAGATGAGTGACAACTAAATTAGAAGAACAACTCTGCGTTGCATTTAGGCTCGGGATGTGCCGATTACTGCATTTACTCACATAAAAGCTGCTTTTATCGGACAATAAAAAAAATGACGACTGAATTGAGGGTACGGCTTATATGCGCATAAAAACACAATATGTACTAAACTACAAGTTAATGACGCACGCGAATGCGGCCGATACGGTAATTTACTTAAAAATAGAGAAAAGATCAACAGATAAAACGCTAAACAAAATTTACTTTGACGTCTATGAATGAAATTCAAGAAAAAAAACGTATGTATCTCGCATAAAATGTGAAAAAAAATCACATTCCACTGCACATTCAGGGCACGGCCATCTTACCTAGGTCCATATTGTAAAATTAAATGATTTTAAGGCAATTTTAAGGGTGCGGCTCATACGCAGGGGCAGTTAATGTGAGATAAAAAAAATGGTAATTTCTGCATGACTAAAATTATGAATGTGGACGGATTTTCTATCATGGGTCAGAATAATGAGTCACTTGCATGGTTTGTAAGGGACTGATTTTACACGTGATGTTCTCCTAGGCATTTCATCCTTTATCTGGGTTTTTGGGAGCAGCTATATCTGTTTGGCTAGGCAGCATCGGATACCCTAAAACACAGGTGTCAAAGTGGCGACCCGTGGGCCAAATTTGGCCCACCACATCATTTTTTGCGGCCCGAGAAAGTAAATGATGAGCGGCAACTTTCTGTTTTATGAAGAAATTCAAATAAAGATTGTAGATAATTTCCTGTTTCCTCATTTTAAATCAATAATTGCATTTTTTTTTACTAATTTGAATGACCAAAAATGATCTGTCGAGTAGCACGATCGAGAAAGCTGTCAATTAATTAATCGATTAAATTTTGGCAACCTAGTTGGAAGAAATACCATGTGGCCCTAAAAGAAAGTCCAAACACAAACATACCTCCTTGAGCGTATATAACTTGCATCCTGTCTCTGAACTCGTCCTCTTCTTTCCCGATCCCAGTCTCTGTCGCTGCTTGAGGAGTACGTGGGTGATCTTCGGTGTCGGTGTCTGCGCCATCTATCCCTTTCTTTCTCTCTGTAACGATCATGATAGCTGCTGCCGCTTTCTCCCTCAGAGGACGTGTACCGTCTGGTGTGAGGCATCTGGTAGGTATTTGAAATGACAAACATCTGAAGGGACGGGCCCACTTAGCTCAACACTTTGAAACCACAGCACATTCAAGTTAGGTAAAAAAAAAATAAAGCAATTGATTTACTAGGTAAATTTGTATTTTATACATAATTTCAAAAATAATGAGTTTTTTTCCTCTTTTTATTCTGAGGTGGATAATAAAATTAACTTTTAGCAAAGCTATCACAACAATTAAAATAAATATCAGCATGCACGATGTGCATTAACATTAAAATAGACAACACAGATGCACGATCACCCACGGACAGATAAATCTGGTATTAAAAGTACAAACAACTAAAGCTAAATAGACTCGGTTGCAAAGAAAGTTTGGATTGCATGCTGTGTTTCAGCTATTTTGTAGGACGAAATGCATATACTACTCACGATAGAAACACTGCAAACAATGATTCCGAAAATTTTATCATGCCTACCAGATATGCATATATTAGTAATTTAGTCATCGAGCAAACAAGTATGGAAATGGGTAAGCTGTAGAAGGTATTAATGAGAAAATCAGCGAACAGCTTCAGCCCATGTAAATAATTTGACCGCCATCTTAGCAGGTATGCTTGAGCACTTTAGCATTTGTGCTAAACATTTGGACTGGACGTTTTTTAACCACACATTTTTTCCGAGATCAAGTCCTACCGTTTTAGCAGCGAGCCCAGTACGTTTGTCCCACAAGAAGTCCGTGGTGCAGGCGTTCTTGTCACATGTATAGTTTCACTAATTCGGTATTCCAACCTCCTTTGCTCCCAAATAGCTTTATGTGAGTCCAGCTAGTTCTAGCTGCGAATAGTGGAGCAAATGTTGAGTTCCATGAAACTGGGAAAATTGGCTAACCCAATTATTCACAGCAACAACAATAAAAATCTTGGCTAGCCGAAAAGATGATTTGTAACCCGAATTCACCGATATTTAAAAATATGTCCATAACAATTATGTACCTTAAGATAAACATTGATTAAAGTAACCCATGTCTTGTTTTCCCGGGAAGTTTAAAGTTTCCAACTTCTATAAAGACTTGAAAGCATCTCTGGACCGGAACCGGATGTTCGATATGTGTTTTGTATGTTCGAAGTTGAGACGGAGCTGATTCTTCACTTGGGTAGGCGAAATAATTAGATTATTTTTAATAGCAACTATATAATGCGATATTTGCTCTTTTTATATTAGGTCTAACTCTGGCACATGTTATTTTTTTCAGTTCGTCTGATCGGCGCCAGGCGGGCGTTATCTGCGTCTAGCGTGTTGTATACTTGCACTACTAAAAAATCGGGAGACAAAGTGTTTTCGACATGAATCCATCTAACCCATTTGGAAACCCACAAGGATTTCAAGCGACAGGCAATACTAACACTAGTTTGTTCCAGTCATTTGGGCAACCACCCTCCAACAGGATGCCTCAGAATCTGGGTGGTTTTCAATCATCAGCATTTGGCCTACCCACATCATCAAAGTTGCCTGGGAATACAATGTTTGGACAGAGTCCTTCATTTGGACAGCAGACAACACAAACATCATCAATCCCCAGCCACACTCCAGTTTTCGGACAGCCTACTTCGGCAGGAAGCAACTCTGGCTTCGGTAGTACTACAGGACTAACATTTGGACCAGTTAGTGGATTGAGTCAGACTTCTGCTTTTGGACAGACACCTGCCTTTGGACAGCAGACTACATTTGGTCAGGATTCAAGTTTTGGGAAACTTTCTTCAGACTCAGGACAAAAGCTCACAAGCTTTGGACAGCAGGCTCCAGGATTTGGAAATACTACCCAATCAGCTTCAGGAGCAACAGTTTCTTTAGGGCAACCCCAGCAAATATGTTTTGGACAGTCCGTATTTGGGAAACCAGCAACAACCACTGCTGCCAGTAGTATTTTTGGTGCACCTGACACGCAGAGTAGAGGATTTGGATCTGAATTCAGTTTCAAGCCAGCCAGTGAAGTTCTTTTCAAACCCATTTACAGTGCCAGTCCTGAGCCAAATAACCCTCAAACTATGCCATTGTACAGTGCACCTTTCAGTAGTACCCCTGAAAAGATGAGTTCAAGCACTACTGGTAGTAGCACCATCACTGGCTTCTCAGGGACAAAGGCAGGCCCACTGGGCTTCAGTTTCTCACAGTCCGCATCTACTCCATCCATTCCCGTCACGAACAACTTGCAAACAACTGCCAACGATAGTGGCCCCACCAGTACATTGAAATTCACATTTTCACAGCCTGGTGCACCCTGTAGTTCAAACACCAATGCTACTATCACCCAGCCCAAAACACCCTCCACTTTTAGCTTTTCAACCAAAACTCTCCAACCCCAGACAGCACAACTTTTTGGAGGAACCGGCATTATTCAACCGTCCGCATTCGGTGGCAATAAACCTAAAGCAGAGTCTCCCTTGGACGATAAAATGCCGCCGGATGGTGACACAAATATATTTGGGCAATTTCGTAAAGGTATGAAACGTAAAGAAGAAACTGTAACAAAAGTTTCCAATGCTGTTCCGGAAGCTGTGGCAGAGGAGGAGAAAACAACAGAAATGTATACATCGAGACAGCCCCAAAAGAGAGCTTTGTTGAGTGGTCGTGCTCCTACAGGCTTATTCAACAAAGCTCTAAGTGGACTTCGAAAAGGTTCCACTCCCCCAACTAGAAAAGAGGCAATGGACTCTCTGGGACAGAAACTACAGCCACAGGAGCTAAAGGCCGAGCATCCCCACGTACAGCATGAACACGTAACTGCTTTCACACTATCCCCAAACCCTGAGGTCTTGGAAAAAGCTAAAGAGTCAGGTGAGATTTAACACTGAATAGTATTTTCTTTTGCAATAGTTAAGGTTTTATGTCGTAAATTACAGATTGGTCATGAAATAATTACTGTGTTTTCTCACATATAAGCTGTAATTGTAACTAAAAAATGACTGAATCAAGGGTACGGCTTCTTTGCACACAAGACTTGCAGTGTTGCTCTATGCCTTTTCACCAGTAGATGTTGGCAAATTAACATTTCCTATTTGTAGGTTATTTTTTGTTTTGCAGTAGGAAAACAACAATTACCAGATGAATTAGTATAAAACATGTTTTTTCTGTATGTATCCATTTTGTTTTTTGTGCCTAATTTAACCAGCCGGCCATGGTTAAAGGAAAATGAATGAATGAATCTTTTTTTTTAATTACATATTAACAGTCTCTAAGATCACTATAGTCTGCTAGAACATAACTTATTACTCTTGATAATCAATTCCAAATCTATAAAAATATTCATTTTCAGAACTATCACGCCATTTATGTAGGTAGGGGTGACACCTTGAGTGCATTTCTCATAGTTGTCAGTGTGAAAATACAGTTGAGGCAAATTGTATTATTGCGAGCGGGTTAATGCGATATGATACAATACGACAAAGGCACATTGCTATAGATATTGCAAAATATTGGCCATTTTTTTGTTTTTTTGTACAGATGATTTAAAAACTGTTTAACCAATTTGGTTTTTACATTATACTGCAAACAATTTTCAAAAATTATTGCTGGCTAGCTGACACCATCTAGTTAGTCCTAAATATTTGATGTTTTTAACAAACAAACAAAATATGGAAACAAATGGACAATTGCCGTTTTATCAGGCAATTCCAATTCTATAAGGCGCCTAATTCAATGTCTATTGTTGTGGCTTGCTTATAAGAATTACACAAGTGCGGCTTTAACCTACGACATCACATTGTAAGTTGCCGTTTGTGAAAATAAACGACAAAGATAATTAAAAAAAAAAAAAGGACAATTGTGTATTGTTCCCAAAAATATTTACACCTCATCTTGGAAACCTAGAGTCGCACTGTGATATGCTGTTGTGTCGCTTCATATTGTCATATAACAAGAAATTCATAATGCCTACGAACCCGCATTTTAGATTTACCACACCCAGATGAACTAATGGGTGAAATCAAGACGCCAAGGAGAACTGCTAGACGAAGTGAGAGCTCGGACAGCCTCGGTGGAACATCACCTACTGATTGTACCATCATTCAGTGCCGAAATATCCCTCCGGCACTCAACAAAAGGGACATCCTCATAAAGCATTTTTCCCGTTTTGGCAAAGTGTGTAAGGTTTTCTGCCGGCCTGGAAAGAACTTGGCCATCGTACACTTCAACAATCACGTGAGTTAAATCCATTTCGATATCCCCTGGTACATTCCTTCCATTAACGCATAAATATAAAAAGATTACAGCTGATTTTTGTATGCATCTAAACCAGGGGTGTCAAACATATGGCCCGCGGGCCGGATCCGGCCCGTTTGGTGGTTTGGTACGGCCCGGGGTGCAAGCTGCATTGTATAAAAAAATATGAATTTTCTTTAAAATTTGTAATTCTTGTATTATCCGCTAGGGGCGCAGCGTTTTAGTACGTGCAGACTATGAATTAACATTCATTTATGTTCTTATGTTATTCTCTTGTTCATAATATATTGTTCATAATGTAAAAGGAAATTTCTTTTAATAAACATTTTGATAATTTACTCATTCTTTGCACTAATTATTAGTATTAGTGACAAATACAAAGGAAAAAAGTGGGCTTATTGTTAGTTCTATGTAATTTTGCAATGAGTTTACTGGTCCGGACCGCTTGATCTCAAATTAAGCTGTATTCGGCCCGCAGACCAAAGGGAGTTTGACACCCCTGATCTAAACATTCAATTTAATTTAGATGTATTCATATTGATTACTTTGTAACAGAGCTCTCCCATTCTTAACAGCTCTTAAAATTAGTATATTTTTAATTGAATGGTTTTATTGTCATTATACAAGTATCATGAGATTTAAATGTATGTTTTTTTCCAACAGGCATCTGCAGCCAAGGCAAAGAAGAGAGGGAAACACTTACATCAACACGAACTCCTTCTCTTGTGGCAGAAAAAGAGGCAAAGTGCGTGTCAAACCAGAATAATAAACAAGTTCATTAATAAATGCTATGTTACAATGTTTTAATACTTTCCTCAATTGGCACAACAGTATTAAAGCATTGATCCACAATTTAAATTGGATTCCTATTTTTTTATTCAATTGGCAAAACAATATTAAAAGCTTGGATCCACAATTTCAATTAGATTCCTATTTTTTTCTTGTTTAACCCTGAAATAATTTGAACTATTCCCCCCGGTGCATCAGGTCCAGGGGACAAAACTAGCAGACCTATGGCAGGAAAAGAGGAGGATGAGAGTATAATCGAGGATGATTCAGAAATCAAGGTTCCATCTCCTCTACGGCCTTTACTTGGCAGCAATTTCACTCACTGGTAAGTGCCAACACAAATGTTATTTTTGCCGCAGATAGTTAATGTCAGATGTAGTGATTTCTCTTAAAAGTTATGAGAAACGTGAAACAATGGAAAGGGTCACAGTACGTATACAGTGTTCCCTCGCTACTTCGCGGTTCAGCTACCGCGGAATCGGAGCTTTGCAGATTTTTTTGGGGAAAAAAATACAAATATTACATTGAAACAGCATATTTTACAGTTTTTTTTGTTGTAACATGAATTTCACTCTCTCTACCCGTATTATATATGGTGTACTGTATACAGGGGGGTAAAAAAAAAAATTAAGCATTTTTCAAGGGGAATCCCTACTTTGCGGAAATGCACTTATCGCGGGTGGTCCCGGTCCCCATTGACCGCAATAAGCGAGGGAACACTGTATATATAAATATGATAAGAAGCAAAGAGCTGTATTCAAGGCTAATGAATGAATCAAAAATATTTGACAGGAACTTTAAACTAATGAGTATTTATTTTGACCTTTTTTATTAGAAACAATTTATTGACAATCTAGAGTCTTACACAACACACTTACTGTCTTTAAATACAGTTTTAACAATCAATAACAAGCTGAAGTTGTATAAATTAGCTTCAACAAAGGCTCTGCTAGGGAATTATTTAATGGCTCGTTTGTATTTTGTGTTTCTTTTAGCTCACCAGTGAAAAAGCCACCAATTTTTAAGACTTTCCAGTTTGAATCTGAACTGCAAAAAGATAATGCCACAGTGACTCAGACCTCTGACCTCCTTGTCCCCCTAATTGGTATCTTGGCTGAGACATCTGAGGACAAGTATCGACTCCTAGAGCAGAGGGACAAAATTCTGCGGCAAGGTATTTGCGGCAATCCTTCACCAATCTGTTTATTAGCTTCTTCACTTAGATAAAAGCAACACAAACTTCTTCTAAATGCCCACTAGGTCGACCTAAAAGTACGGACATGGACCTCTCGAAGGTGTTTGTGGGAACATGTCCTGACATGTGTCCAGAGAAGGAGCGATACATGAGGGAAACAAGAAAGCAACTCAGTTTATATGAAGTCCTCCCCAACACAGATATGGTAACTTTGGCTATACTATACTATGATATTAGTACATTATATAATTTTATTGCACTCACCAAGTTTTCATTTATTTTATTACACTGACAAATACTCCCAGAAAATTAATGAAACTAATTACAAATAAAAAAATGTCATTTCGAACAAATGGTTTTGATATTGCAAACTAAGTAGATGATCAGTTCTAAAAATACATTTTGCTGAGAAAGTTTAACCCTTCTGATTTGGCGCCAAATCTACAATCTTCTGTTCACATTTTGAGCCACAAAAATATTGCAAATACCAATAAATCTGCTTCAATATCAAATTTAAACTTCTTTCATCCAATCAGTACAAAAATATGTGCTCTGTTTTAAAAATATGTAGATACCAATAAATCAGCTTTAACATCACATTTCAACTTCATCTATCGAACAAGTGCGAATATATTCTCCTCTGTGTTTTAAGGAAAATTGAAAACACAACCTTGTAATAACCCGTTGACCTTTTCGAAAAAAAAATGGTTTTATTTGTCTGTATTTCCTATTATTACCGTATATTCACGACTATAAGGCACACTAAAAAGTCTTACATTTTTGCCAAAATAGACAGGGCGCCTTATGATCCAGTGCGCTTTATATATGGACCAATACCAAAATTGTTATCACGATAAACTAAAATGAATCAGTCGATAGGGTAAACCATCCTCTACAGCTCTCACAACTACGGCAAATAGCCCCCGACTACTATTTTCCTCGTAGAAAAAGTACTGCACAGTGACTGTTGAGATATATAGTTGTTTTGTCAATACACCCAGTATGACGGCGAGCACACTAATTTGGTGCTCGCCGTCATTCTGGCTGGATTTATAACAGGTTTGATTTTAAATCAAGCAATCTATTGTCCTTTCAAAGAACTAATTCTATTGACTCTGTTAATGGGAGCGAATGGGCCTGTTCTTAAAATTGCTGACGTGCGACGACGTCTAGCTCCGTTGCCTCACAACGCGCATCAGAAATCTAGTCTGTATACACGATACCTATGATGGAAATACCAAGTAAAAAAAGAAGAAAGACGACGAAGAATATATGTGAATTTTCTTTGTTTTGTTTTTAATAAAATAATTTTATTTATTGCCTTTTATTTTAAGAACAATCGTTTGCGAGTCCGGCGATGAAATGTCCAGTCACGTTAAGATGGTGTATGTTTTGCCATGCCTAACTGCGTCTTTAAAAACGGTGTGTCCTTTGTGTGTCAAATACAGAAATAGCACTCATTACTGAAACTGCGGCTTTAAATGTGATGCGCCATATAGTCATGAAAATACCGTGATTTTTTTGAACGCATGTCATTAGATCATGATGAATATATTGATGGTCAATTAAATAGCCAATTTAAACTGTTTAAATTGACACATCTAGGTGGATCACACAGCAGCCATCAAAGAGTACAGTCGTTCATCAGCTGACCAGGAAGAGCCCCTTCCTCATGAGCTACGGCCCTTGCCAGTCCTATGCATGACCATGGACTATCTGGTCACTCAGATTATGGATGAAAGTGTTGAAAACCTCCGGGATTGGTATGATTTTGTCTGGAACAGGACTCGTGGCATCCGAAAGGTAGGAATTAATTTGGAATTATAGGCTTGGTTAAAGTAATTCACAGAATCTTTGAACTGACCAAATTACTACAATTTTTTTTATAAGCCCAGATGTCCGGATGGTTTAATACAGTAATCCCTCGATTATCGCGAATTCCCTACTTCGTGATTTTTTTTCTCCTATTAATTATTTAATAAAAAACATATAACGTATGTCGAGGTGTTACTGTGGTAAAAAAAAAAAATTATTATTATTTTTTTAATAGGGGGACCCTCCTTTGCAATTGTTCTATTATCTCGGCCAGGTCTGGTCTACATTTACCTCGAGATTCGAGGGGTTACTGTATATAATCTACCCAGCCTCCTCTTTTACCATAGGACATCATCCAGCAGCGTTTATGCTGTCCGGACACGGTCTCATTGATCGAGAAGTGCACACGCTTCCACTTGCATTGTGCGCACCATCTCTGTGAAGAACCAATGTCCGTTTTTGACGTTAAGATCAACAATGAGAACTTGACAAAGTGCCTGCAGAGCCTGAAAGAAATGTACGAAGACCTGAAGGGCCGTCAAATGTACTGCCCCAATGAGGCCGAATTCCGCCAATACAGTGTCCTGCTCAAGCTAAATGATGGGGACATCCTACGGTTAGTGTACAAAATCACACAGAAAATTCTGCTTAATTTTTCAAATAACATCCTCCATGTTCTCTTCACAGTGAAGTCCAGCAATTCCGGGATGAAGTGCGCAACTCCCCAGAGGTTAAGTTTGCAGTGCAAGCATTTGCTGCACTTAACAGCAACAACTTTGTGCGTTTCTTCAAGCTGGTTGATAGAGCGTCTTACCTGGCTAGTTGCCTTCTCCACAGATATTTCAATCAGGTAGGTAATGATTTTACTTTTAATGAATCCAATTTCTGTTCAGTTTTGATATTGTACTCTTTTGCTGTATTGCTAAAAATAGATCTAAATTACATCTAATGATGGACTTTTAGCAGTTGATTAAAAACACAGTTCAAACACCAGCGGTGTGCAGAGTGATTTGCATATCTTCCTCACACTTCTAAATTAAGGATCTGCATGTGCGGTTTTGCATGTTCTTGGGTACTCTGGTTTTGTCCCACATCCCAAAAATATGTATGGGAGGCTTATTGAACACCTAATTGCCTGTAGGCACGTGTGTGCATGTGAGGTTGTTAGTCTCTTGGCTGGCAACCAATTCAGGGTGTACACACCCTCTGCTGCCAATAGTTGGCCGAATATGCTCCAGTATCCTTGCAACCCTCATGAGGATAAGTGCCTCGAATAATGAATGAAAGTTGAAACACCAAAACAAAGCCCACATTATGATTGACCTGGCATGTGCTACTTGACAAAGCTCACTTAATTTTTTTTGTTTCAATATTTTTTTTTAGATTCAAGTTTTCAACGATGAGTCGCACCAGTAAAATAATATATGATATATTGGGGAAAATAAACATACAAGATGTAATACTATTAAGGAAGAAATTAAAATGTTCATCTTGAGTACCAATTCTGAACAACTCCAAAAGCATGTTGTTAATGTGAGGGAAAAAAGGTAGAAGTTGAACGTGACTAGAAAGTTACAGAACCACACATACGATGAAAAAAGAAGTGTAAATATATTGCTTTATTCAAATCCTTCTGTACATGTTTCTCCAGGTCAGAGGAAAGGCATTAAAAACCTTGAACATTGCTCACACTGTGGGGCCAAGGTTAACTAATTTTCCAGTGGAGGACATTGTTCGGATGTTGATGTTCTGTAGTGCTAAAGAAGCAACGCATTTCATCCAGCAGTATGGCCTCAACGTCAACGAGGGGTAAGTGTTAGTGCGTTTTTTTTCTTTACACCAAAAATAAATTCAGTCGTACTTATACTTACGAAAATAATGAGTTACAGAACGTTTTTCCTAACTTGAATTTTTTTTTAAGTATAGCCGTACTTTATATGTAAATTCTCTCATTCGTTTCATGGTCCTCGCACAACTACCAACTAGTAAAAACATTAAAATCGGTCAAAGTGTCCCAATTTTTTGTATGAATGATGCGATGAAACGTAAAAATTTGAGAAAATTATTTAAAAAAAAGATTTATTAATGTCTTAAAATGAATAACAAGCACACACTATCAACCTGTGTCAAAACGTAGGAGAACAAGAGGAAGCTAATGGTAGGCAAGAGAGATAGCTCAGTTTGTGTGTGTATGTGTATGTGTGTTTACTTTTTGCCTGTTATGTGCCTCCGGGTTTCCCTTGCACCACGGAGGAAGGAAAGCCCAGAGGGACACGAGGCGAAAAGCACACACACGCACTGGTCATTCGCGCTGGTAATATTCCTGGGAGGCATGATCATAAAAACAGAAGCAGCTGCTATATCCACACTTGGGAAAACAAAAAAACACAGTCAGACCTCTGTGATCACTAACGCCGGTCAAAAGTACATGAGAGAGTCTTGAAACATGGATAGTGGTTGTTATGAGACAGCCATGAGAGCCTAGTAGAGCGTAGCGAGGTTCTAAAGTGAAAAATCTATTTATCCGCGACAATATTTTCAAAATATAATAACGGATAAGGAAATGCATTTATCTTTTGGGGGATTTCGTAACTTGGATCTTTTTCATATCTCGAGGCACTCATTTGCATATAAAAAAACTTTTGTGACCTGAAAAGTTTCGTACCTAGAAGCATTTGTAAGTAGAGAGGTATGGCTGTAAAAACTTTCATTTTCTTTGCAGCAATATTATTATGGTAGTGTCCATCCATGTAAGAAATAAATTCCTGATTTATGAAAATTGGGATAAAAAACTTCTGCTAAACTATGTATATACAGAATCAGTTTTTGCCAAACTACTGAATATAGCTTTTGTATCAAAAATTAAAAAATCATGCAATGTTGTTTTTCAGCCATAAAACGTGTCCATAAAACGAAAACATCAGTGAATCTTTGTGTTTTATTTCTTTGGTGGAATTAAATATTTAAAAAAGGAAAGTGTAAAGCAATAGAAAATTACATAATTAACATTATTTTTGCACGCATCGCTGGTAAAAAGCCACTAAAAAAGGGGTCACAAAATCTGAAAAGTATTTTTCCGCACTAAATATGTTTTTTGACATTTGACAACTCTGTATCTGGCCCAGCAGTTGGGGACCCCCTTCTCTCATATACACTCTTACTGCAAATGATATATACTTACAAACAGTATATGCGTTATTGAACAAAATATGTTCTGTAGCTAGTAGTGTTGTTAATGTATGAACCTTTTTTTTTGTTAACAGAGTAGTCGAGCTAAATCGGGTATTCTATCAGGAACCAGAGCTGTTATACCAGAAAAAGTCTGAGATCATTCAAGCTAAAAAAACTACTTTGACTGGTCAAGTTGTGAATGGAGGTACCATCCCAACGCCTCCCCAGCATGAACCTGTCGGCACCTTTGACTCCCAGAACAAGTACAAAGGAGAAAACCTATCTGAGCGTACTTTCAATCAACATAAAGGTATTCGGTGATAAAATATGGTGTGTCTCTTTAAATATAATGCATGTACGTGTCATAGTGTAAGGGGCCTTTAAGGAACATTTTTACTACTACATATATACTGTGTTGTCGGGTGGCATGGATTTGTTGTAGAGTTCCTCTTATATAGAATCAATGTTAATGCTGTGCACCCACCACTTGGCCAGTAGCAAATACATTTTTTTATAGAATTATCGTTATTTTATGGAAGTGGAAACCTAAGGGGAACATATGCATAACACTACCTGAGATAGGCAAACTCTCTTGAATTGGCACTCATTTGACAGGCCAAAAAGTCATGTTAGTACCGTATTTTCACGACTATAAGGCGCACCGCATTATAAGGCGCACCCTCAATGAATGACATTTTTTTCCATATATATAAGGCGCACTGTCTATTTTGGAGAAAATTTAAGACTTTTAATTGCGCCTTATAGTCGTGAAAATACGGTAATTGCTATTGACTTCCAGATATGAAGCACTCACTACACAGTCACCTCTAGAGCCAGCCATTGTTGATGTTTTGGATTTTTTGTATAAAATCTTGCAGTGGGGGAGGAGATATATGATGGATGATTTTGTAAACTAAGATAGCATCTGCATATTTAACAGTATTGTTTCAGTTCAGGCGTTTGTGTTTTTTTAATATCCGACAGTGGTTGTTTTTCGTTTTTGGTTTTCTGTTTTTTCATATATAAGGCGCACTGGATTATAAGGCGCACTGTCTATTTTGGAGAAATTTTAAGACTTTTAAGTGCGCCTTATAGTCGTGAAAATACGGTAGTTAAACTGTATAAATGTGTTTTCACGTGTTTGAGTTGGGATGCTAGCAATTCCTTTTCATGGTTTAATTTTCCTTGAAATTTTCCAAAAATACTCCCAAAGTAGTATTTGCTAAATGGAGCAAACAAGCTCACTTTCCAAATAGTCTTGTGGAATGTGAGCGCTAACGTCAGTCTCTTGCAATGTATCTTTTTGGAGTGCCCGAGATCATTGTGTAAATACTTTCCGGACCCTTATCTTACCCATTTCCTAATTATAACATCTCACTAACCATTTTTATTCATCTTTCAGTTATCACTCCCAAAGTGGAAGTGAAGGTGCTCCAAAACATCCAGTTACCAACTCAGGTTTTGCCAGTCAAGCATCCTGACGTCACCGATGTTTTGGTAGTAAGAGCGAACGTTCCTGAAAAGACGGAGACCATCGATTCCACCAATTATTCCCGGCAGCCCATATTGCAGCCTCCACCTGTCAAAGCACCATCACCTGAACCTCAGTCCGTCTTCAATGATGAGGTGCAGAAGACTTATTTTCACTTGCTCACATTTTAACATCAATGCTGACATTCTTTGTATACCCCCCTTTTAGGACATCATGGCTGAGGTAAACATTTTAATTGATGAAGTGGTGGGGGTGACGGCGAGGGAGGTAGCTGCAGATGGAGCCACTTATGCCACAGCAGCTCTTGTGTAAGTTTGTGTTGTCTGTAGAGAGTCATTGCACGTGTGCTTAATATTGAGATTATTACAGTGTTCCCTCGCTTATCGCGGTTAATGGGGACCGGGACCACCTGCGATAAGTGCATTTCCGCAAAGTAGGGATTCCCCTTCAAAAATGCTCAATTTGAATTTAATTCCAAAAATTATTTTTAATTTTTTTTTTTTACCCCCCTGTATACAGTACACCATATAGAATACGGGTAGAGAGTGAAATTCATGTTATAACAAAACAAACTAAAATATGTTGTTTCAATGTAATATTTGTATTTTTTTTTTCCAAAAAAAATCTGCGAAGCTCTGAGTCTGTGATAGCTGAACCGCGAAGTAGCGGGGGAACACTGTATATATTAAATACAAGTGTTTAGAACAATAAGAGCTATTGGAAGACATTTGGGCTTTTTTTTTTTACATTCATTCACTTATTTTCAGGCTATGTATTGACAATGGCCATATTTTAAAACCTATAAAAATGATGCAAAAAAATTAATGTCTATAGTAGATGGCAAATCATATTTTGTTTGTATTAAGGTGACCCCTGCTGGGACATTCTCAGGAAATCCGAAGTTAACATCTATATATTAAACAATACTCTTCGTATCATTAGAAAATTTATCCCACTCAATGGACATCTTTGCCTAGTAGTTTGGTTTACAGGCGCCAAAAAGAACAATGGTATGGAAAGCCCGTGACAACTGGTTCGGATTAGATTTTGTGACGGGTTATGAGTTTAAGTTTGCTTTATCAGATGGTAGGACAAGAAAACCCTCATTATTGGACAGATCTGTTCTTTAAAAATCTATTTTTGAGCATTTTCTTTAATGTATGAATGTACAATTTTGATATTGAATGTCTTTTTTTCCTCCAAAGAGAGTGCACTCATCAGGCAGAGTCAGTTCTCAATGAGGTGCTCGGAGAAATGTTGCAAGAAATGTCAAGCACCGAGTTCCATGTTGAACAAGAGCGGCTGGCTGAAGTGAAACGCAAGATTGAGGAAGCAAGGTATGTATAGACTGCCTCTTTTGAATATCATTTAATTAACGCTACTTCCAAAATTACTTTTTTCTTTTTCATAACTTGAACATTTCATAAGTAGAGATGTACCTTAAATGTAACTTCTCTAATTCGTTCCATGGCCCTCACACAACTACCAACTAAACCGTTTAAAATTGGTCCCAATTTTGTATTAAAGATGTGAGGAAACACACAAATGAAAGAAAATTATAAGAAAATTATTTATTAATGTCTTAAAATAAAACCTATGAAAATGTACTCTGCACCGCTGAAATAGTTCCCTCCGCAGCTGTTATACTGGGAGACGTAATACCTGTGTTTGTCCACCAATTGGCAAGAAGCTGTCCACTTTGTAGAACATTTTAGACTTTTATGTGTCCCCTGTGTGTCTGAAAATATGTGCATTGGTATGGTTTTTAATCGCTTAATAAGGGCAATTGCAATTATTCATAAGGGGAGCATTTGGCCGAGTTGGACAGGAATGTAGAGAGAATCATGAATCATGAATTGTGGTTGTTTGTGAGGCAGCCAATTGAATTGAATGCTTTTATTGTCATTATATGATAAAGAATGAGAGCCCAGTAGAGGGTAGCGATGTTCTAAAGTGAGAATCGATGCATTTGCAACAATATTTTTTAAATGAAATAACGGATAAGGAAAAGATTTTACTTTTCGGGGGATTTCGTAACTTGGATCTTTTTCGTATCTCGAGTCACTCATTTGCATTATAAAAATTTGTAACCTGAAAATTTTGTACCTAGAGGCATTCGTAAGTAGAGTCTGTACTTTAAGACTACACACATCAACCATGGAAACCAAAATTCGGATTTAATAATTTAATAATTTTAAAATGAATAATTGGCTCACCTTTCTTTATTCCAGGAGGAAAGAGGAGCATGAGGCCTTTTTGGCCAATTTCAAACTGTCTTTATACACAGAAATCATGAAGGAAGTATTAGAAGAGATTATGACAGAAACTACTACCACGGTGTTCCAGTAAGATACAATTTCCATTTTGTGATTGTTTAATGAGATGGATTTTTAAAAAATGAAATAAAAACAGTGAAGGATTTAAATTTTCAGGGAAGCTTTGGACGAGAGAGCACGTTGTGTGGCTAAATGTTCTCAAGAGGTCTGCACTGATCTTATTGAGGAGACTTTAAAAGCAGATATTGCACTTCTCGTCGAAGAAATCCTTACGGCCCAGCTGCAGCGTGCTCACAAATACATTAAAAGGTAGGCAACTAAGCTTTGAGTTTGGAGTAATTGGTGTTGGAAATGTGAGAATACACATTTTCTTTATATGTCCAATCAGGTGGCGTAATGTGGTAGCAGTGCGGAGACAGCTGAAAAGACAGATGAGAGGCTTCCCAGCAGCACCTTGCTTCGTGGACCCACGCTTTAAATTGAAAGCGTTGGCTCCAAGTGCTCCGGCACAGCAGTCCATCGAGGATCTGACTCGTGGAATGATCGATCTCGGAAATGCAGGAAGATTATCGCTGTCCAGTACCAGGTTTTGTCACATTGCCTTGGTCATGCTTTTATTTGTTCATCCTCCATTGAGTGAATCAAATGCTTCATTGATTTATTCAACTTTCAGGGTTTTGAAAATGAGACGTTCAGCAATCCACCAAATGAAAGTGCAATACTACTTTCAACAGCTTCTTGAGTAAGTCTCTGCCGGCATCTGTTTGTTTTCCAAATATGATAATATGTAATCTAATATTTTTTTAAATTGTTTGTCACAGGGAATTAGTCTGGAGACCACTCGACCTGCCATCTCTAGTGGTGGAAAATTTCCACAATCCACCTAATAGAATCTTCTGGAAAGCTGTTGTTCTGTTGCCTAGTGACCATGAAAGTGTAGCCAGCCTGGCAGACAGGTATTACTGTATTTTTCACACAGTGGTGGTCCAAAGTTTATTAAAGAAATCAAACTTCATGATATTTTTTGTGACAAAGACGTATCTGTTGCAATCATTCTATCAGCGAAAAACAGATTTGTAGAAATAACTGGAAACTCAAGACCGTATGTTCTTAATAAGTGCTTGTAAGCTTTTGACCACCACTGTGTTTAGTCTATAATTTATTATAGAGTGAAATTTCAGAATGCAAAAGGTACATTCAGTTGACATTCTCTGCAATTTCAAAGGAGTAATACATACCAGATGTCTCTACTTGTTTATACAGTGGTGCCTTGAGATACGAGCTTAATGCCTTCCAAGACTGAGCTCTTATGTCGATTTACTCATATCTCAAATCAACGTTTCCCATAGAAATTACCAAAAAGTAAATCAATTCATCCCAACCCTCTGAAAAAAACACCAAACAGGATTTTGGAATGGAAAAACATTTTACTACTTTTCCATCTATTAACAAAGTAACAAAACTAGTGGTTATGATGTTTAATAGCAATAAAATTAGACGGATTTCACAGAGGGGAGAGACACTTCTTGCACGAATGGAACGCTCCGTCCAGTGCTCGAAGAGACATTTACACGAGGGATTTGTATCGAGAAAGAGTGTCCATGATAATCAAAAGCAGCCTCTCATGTATGCGATATGCTCGTAGATCAAAATTTGTGTCTTATCTCAAGGTAAATAGTTTCTCGAAATTTTACTCGTATCTCAAATTGCTCGTATGTCAAGGTATTATTGTACTTTTTATTATACTGTAATTATACTGTAGAGCTTGAGTGAAAATAATTATTTTTGTTATCACCATTTCCTCCAGGATTCTTTCCGATTGGCTAGAAGTGAAGCTTGCTGGAAGCCAGATTTCAAAGGTCACGGAACAGCAGGATGGCATACTGCAGAGCCTATATTTCTCTAACACAGTCAGGGAAAATGGACATCAAACCCACAATGTCAATGTCAGCATTAAGGTTTGTTTTTTAAAATTTATTTATTACCGTATTTTCCACACTATAAGGCACACCTTCAATAAATGGCATATCTTAAAATTTGTTTTGTATACAAGGCAGACTCAATAATAAGACGCAGTGGTGGTAGAAGTACCGTATTTTCACGACTATAAGGCGCACTTAAAAGTTTTAAATTTTCTCCAAAATAGACAGTGCGCCTTATATATGGAAAAAAATGTCATTCATTGAGGGTGCGCTTTATAATGCGGTGCACCTTATACTCGTGAAAATACGGTAGTAGTATTTTACAATTTCTCCCCCCGGATTCACAATTTTCACCTCCATATTTATAGTTTTATTGGGGAGTACAAATGTGTTACTTTGAAGGGAAAATGTTAAGAAAAAATATCATACGTCGTATTTCTGAGATGCTGTATAAATCGAAAGGATTGTCTGCTGGATTGCACATCCCGAAAGGGTCTTCTTGCCTGCACATGGACGAATTCAAAAAGAAAGTCATTAGAGAGGGGAAGTGGAAAAGCAATTCATTCATTCACATACAGATTTTCTGAAAAATAATATAATAGGCACAAAAAAAACAAATATGGATACATGATTTTATAATAATTCATTCAGTAATGGTTGTTTGCTTACTGTAAAACAGAAAATAACTTAACAAATAGTTCATGTTCATTTGCCAACATCTACTGGGGAAACAGAGTGTAGCAACGCTGTAAAGTTGTGTGCATATAAGCCGTACCTTGATTCAGTCATTTTTTGTTACAAATATGGCTTATATAGAAATATATAGAGAAAATACGGAACTTTTCCATTTCTTCCAAGTATTTTTGTGCTTGTTTTTAATGCTTGGTTAAAATTGGTTTGCTCCAGAACTTTTTGTTTATTACTACATAAGTTATTGTATTCTATTGCAGATTTACTTTAACTAAGTTAAGCACCTCGAATGCAAAATGGGCAATGCTCCATGACTTATTTGAGGCATCTTGCAGGTGTCCAGAGGTCCCCTGACTGACGACGGCTTATCTCAAGTAGAGGAGGATTTAGAGCTGCAAGGGGTGGGAGCGCTGATGATGTTACTCCCCGCGCTGCCCATCTCGGAACCGCAACGATCTGAGCGAGACGTCCCTCTACTGTCGGCCCTGCTACAGCTCAAGCAGTTGCAGCAAGTCAGCACCTGGCATAGCCCACTTCCTCTGGTTATTCTAGTGCCGGGCCCTGAGCGCTCTATTTGCAACACTCAGAGGCTCGAAAAAGGTAAATTTTGTACATTTTGTGCATAAATTAGTTAACTCATTTGCTGCCATTGACAATTCATTTCTTTATAGTGTTTGTTTTAACTTGAAAATATTTGTGCCCTTACAGAACTTAAGCTGCCTATGTTAGTTAGGGATGGCCTTATATCGGAGTACACGTTTTTGTTCATACCAGAAACCACGACTGATATGCAAGGATCAAAACAGGTAAATTTGTATATTTTTCACTACCATGAAAAGAAATTTGTCTTCTCGATTACAAGAACAAGAACTCCAAATATTGGGAAATATTTTTATTTATTTATTTTTTAACAAAATTAATGAACCAAATTATAAACTTGAAAAAAAAAATTTGGAGAATATTTTTTGTTCTCCGCTTTTTAAAATTAAAAACAAGAAGAATTACTTTTTTGTTTCTTTTGATTAATAAAATGGAAATGTGTAGGATAAAATTTAAAGATGAATATATACGTTTTTTTTTTTTAAAACTTGTATATTCTTATATATAAAACTTATATATATAAAAAAAACAACTAAATGTGTTGTTCTCAGTTTTTTTAAAAGGGAAAAATGTTCTTGACATTTAAAAAAAAAGTATTGATAAAAAAGAACTTCAATCAATGAATTGTCCATTCACTGTTACAACGCTGCTTTCACCACAATTGATGGTATGAAATCCTCAATCTCTTTTGAGAGGAATGAATGACTGTTTATTCACCCCTTTCAGTGAAAATGATATTTCACATCAATTTATTTAAATATTCAGCTGGTCTTTACAAGTCCTCCCAAGAAAACCCTAACTGCAATATGGCCCACACCATATTTTTTTCACTCCACTTTATGTGTACTTAAGTATCATGTCATTGTAAAAAACAATGCTTACATAAATCTCAAACTGATATGACTTTTTCTCTTGATTTCAGCTAAGCCTCGCTATGCATTGGCTTGTGCCCCGCACTCCCCCACCCATTCCACTGACCTGCCAGACACTGGCCCAGCTCGTCGAGGCGAGCTTGAGTCGCGAATTCAGTCGAAGAGTTTCAGAAGACCGCCAGCAGCGGGTCGCCGCCGGCCTCGCACCACAGGATCCCGCCGCCATCATCGAGCTGTATAACGCCATCATCAGTCACGTTGCTGACAATGTGTCGTCAGAAGAACTCTCCAAAATCTCGTGGCCACCGGGTGAATTCTGCGAGTCCGAAACCGGAGAATTTCTGCCACATTTAGGCTGGAACACTGCCCTGCACCTAGCCTGGTTGCGTAAAGCTATATTAAATTTGCTGTTGCCAAAGTGGAGGCAACTTTCGACTACAGGTCAGTAACTCTTACACATTACTGTGGTTGAATTCTCCGAGGCACAAATTAAATTGTTGTGTAAGGGAGAGGTTAACCCAGGGGTGTCAAACTCCCTTTGGTCTGCGGGCCGAATACAGCTTAATTTGAGATCAAGCGGGCCGGACCAGTAAACTCATTGCAAAATTACATAGAACTAACAATAAGCCCACTTTTTTTCCTTTGTATTAGTCACTAATACTAATAATTAGTGCAAAGAATGAGTAAATTATCAAAAAGTTTATTAACTGAATTTCCCTTTTACATTATGACCAATATATTATGAACAAGAGAATAACATAAGAACATAAATAAATGTCAATTCATGTTGTCACCCACAAAAACATTTCCAATTACTCCCACTAGAAATAAACAATAAGTGACTCGCAAATTTACCCCCAAAAGCAACATTCAACAAAAACTGGTTTGGAATTTCTCCCCAAAAAACAAGGAATTAAATGTGTTTCCCTGAATAAACAGCAAGTGGCCCTAAGTTCACAAGATTATACCAACCAGCATCCAAGCATTACAATCTAATTCCCCTAAACCCCATTTTATAGGTTTTCCCATATCCCCCCCTCGTTTTACACAAACATGTTCTAAATCCATCCAAATTGCGTTTACTTTCCTAATTACATTGTTATTTTTTCCTGCAGATACCTGGTCTGAGCTATGCTCAGGAATCTATCGCTATACAGATCAGATCCTAGGGACACATGCAAGTCAGCCCCTCTTCATGTCGCGTCTGGAAAATCTACTCGAGCGGATCAGATTCAATGCGAACCGCAGGAAAACTTCTGCTTCCAAGCGAAGCTGTTACTTCTTGGATGATACACCACATACCGTGTCCTCAGCATATAATCAGATTCCTTGGGTTGACGTTCTGGTCATTTGCATTGAGCACAAACTTAAAGACTGGCAGCTCCCTGGACCACCAACTTGTGAAGGTGGGAGTGCTAACTGTTTGTTTACCCGTTTAATGCTTGATGGTTACCATATTTACTCGCATATAAGCCGCTTTTTGTAAGGCAAAAAAAAGGATGACTTAATTAAGGGTATGCATTATATGCGCACAAAAAGACGACATGCACGAAACTGCAAAGTAACAAAGATGAAACGCCATAACACAATATGACAATATGGCCAGTACGGTCATTTATATTAAAATAGAGAAAAGGTAAACAGATAATACTAATAGCGAATTAGCTTTTTAGGGCAATTTTAAGGGTGCGGCTTCTAGATGGACGCGGCTTATATGTGAGTAAATACGGTCCTAATCATGACATGGTGTATTTTTTTTCTTAAGATGCTGTCACAAGTGATGGGGAGATCCTGGTTTACTATCTCAGCGAGTCATTGAAGGGCTTCGAACCGCCTAAAGAATGGAATGAGGCTGTTAGAATGACCCACAGAGAGAAACAGCAAGATGATAAAGGGTAAGATTCTGTAACACCCCTCTTACCTACATTTATCAGGGTTAAAAAATGTTTTAGCATAGAGCGTAATGAATTTCTCTACTTTGAGATGCAACTAAAAGATTTCAATATTCAGTGTGCCTAATAATTCGATAGGTCTAATATGTGGATCATTATTGGTTATTAATTGTATGAAAGTCCCTTTAGCTCTAGCTACTTGATGTATAACAACTTCTAACCACCACTACCACTTCTACAGCTCTCTTTAGTGGATGTTTAGCACAACCCAATACTATAACACAAGACGTTCAGATACAATCTTAATGCATTATGGGACCCAGCTCGTATGTCATTTTACGAGTACTGTATTTTTACGACTATAAGGCGCACTTAAAAGTCTTAAATTTTCTCCAAAATAGACAGTGCGCCTTATAATCCAGTGCGCCTTATAATCCAGTGCGCCTTATATATGGAAAAAACAGAAAACTAAAAACGAAAAACCACCACTGTCGGATATTAAAAAAAAAAACACAAACGCCTGAATTGAAACAATACTGTTAAATATGCAGATGCCATCTTAGTTTACAAAATCTTCCATCATATAGCTCCTCCCCCACTGCAAGATTTTATACAAAAAAATTCCAAAACAGCAACAATGGTTGGCTCTAGAGGTGACTGTGTAGTGAGTGCTTCATCCCTGGAAGTCAATAGCAATTACCGTATTTTCACGACTATAAGGCACACTTAAAAGTCTTAAATTTTCTCCAAAATAGACAGTGCGCCCCTATATATGGAAAAAAAAGTAATTCATTGATGGTGCGCCTTATAATGTGGTGCGCCTAATAGTCGTGAAAATACGGTATCTCAAATTATTTTTTCCCATTGAAAATAACTAAATACAGTAGTGCTTTTGCATACAAGTGCCCCGACATATATAGAGGACCAGAGTTGGCCACTCCTGATCTACTGGTTGATTGATTGATTAGCCTCTCTGGTACTGAATTCTGGGGGTCAAGCTTCTTTTTGTTCTGTGTTGTGTTGTATGTCGTAGTGATAGAAAAACCGGTTACAAATGTTCTCTTAATCGTCTAGTTTTAAAAATTCTGCGACCAACTTTGGTCTTGTCCAGAGGTCTTGGATGGTTAGATTTGTGGGGTCATTTGTACACGAAAAAAGATGTTCAGCTTCTGATCTACTGGTCACTACGCCCACTGCATTTTATAATCCGGTGCGATTTATATGCAAAACAAATGTTAAGATATGCCTATTCTAAAAGGTGCCTCTTATAGTGTGGAAAATACGGTATATTCCTTATATTAGGAGATCATTGGGTTAATGATTGTTTTCTCCTCCCCTAAAGGACAAGTACAATGGCCTGTGAATCACCCAATAGCCTGTCAATCAAGCAGAAGTTGTTTTCATGTATACTGGATCCTGTTGAGGCCCGTGAAGCCCCTCTGGACATCTCCCATTCTTCCACAGCGGTAGAAGCTCTCACCCACAAAGTGTTCCAGACTTTGGAGGAAGAGAAGGCTGAAAGCTTAAGGTAAAATGACCATTCTATTCTGGTATATACAGAGCTGCCAATGTCTCAGCAATATTCAGAGTTTACTCGAAAAAGTCACTTACGTTTTCTTTGAAGCAATCATTTCGTAAAAGTACCAAATTCCAATTTAAATGTCTGGAAATTCAGACCATCACTACGGCTTCCGCATCTGATTCAACCGCAGTGTGAACCCGATGAATTTGGTAACACACAACTGCATTGTGAATCATCCGAGTTGCAAGTTCTGACAAATGATTCGTCCTGTGCGTCTTCAGCGTGGCAATTGATTCAGAATCGATGGCATAGTTAGCCTCTATTGCTTTAACATTTTCGGGTTTTTTTTTCCACAAGTGAAGTATTATTTAAGGCCAACTAAACCAACAGTCTTTTGTTTTGAAACAACTGCTCTCATTAACGGGGTTGTTCTAAGGGAATTAGGAGTACTACACAGCAATATGCCTGCTGGGATAAGTGAAAAATGGATGGCAATTTGGATGAAACTTCTAGTAAGAAACCCAGACACTCGCAGAGGTTTATTGATTGTAATCGACGAAATATTCCATGTTGACGCTGTCACCAAAACGACCGAAATTTGGACATTGTACAACAAGCAAGTGCGACTTCAGCGATACAAGAATTACTGACTGTAAAACGCACAAAGGATCCAAACACAATAAAACGTATTTTCATTCTGCTGTAATAGTTTGCAAAATGCAATATTTCAATTCATGCAAAAACATGATAATAACAGTTTGATTGTCCCATGTCATTATTAATTTTTACATTTTATATCGATTTTGCGTGAATTGCGTTCATTCCAGAAAACTCCGGAAATGGGACAAGAATACTTCTGAAATGAGGTCAATGGAGGTTGGCAGCTCTGTAGATATGCTACGGACTACTGTGCGTTAACATTGAAATTCAAATGTTTAAACTGTACACTGAAACTTAACTCACAGGCATACAAATTGTCACTTTGTGCAGGAGTACACAACAGCTCCAGCGATGGCTTGACGATGGGGACTGTTTGGACATGTGGTCCGACACATCACTCCTTCTCCCGTCTTCCATTCTGCTCTCCATGCCCACTCTTCTGAAGCTTGGACCCACACTCAAGTCTCCAGAAACTGCTTTTGCAAAGGTCTGACTTATTTTTGTCTTTTACAGTAATAGCTTGTTTATAGCTGTAGATATGCTGCAAATAACTGCAATGTACGGAAGGTTTTTTTTTTATGGTTTCTATTGTTATTTTTAAAAAAACCTTTATGCAGTCTTCCACACTATATGGCACAACTAAAGGCAGTTTTTTAAAAATACTTCCTACTTTGACATTTTTCAATCCACTGCCAATTTATTCAGAGTAAATTATCTTATCTGTATGGCAAAGTAAGGCTTTTCCCTCAAACTAAGACAATTTTCCCAAAAGCTGGTAGTGCATATTCTCATCTGATGTGCCTTCTATATGGATCAATATTGGCAATCATTGTATAGAATTCCCTTTAGCACAGCTCCATCTAGTTAATCTGTAACACAAGCCCTAACTACTCTTACAGCTCTATCTAGTGGATGTATAACACAAGTCCCAACTATTCATTATCACCACCACCAATGATTGAAAAAATAAATGCAAAGTAGGCTGCATTTTAATTTTGAAGGTTAAAACAGTCTTAAAGTTAACTAAAACGTAGGGTAAATTAATTCATAAATACTTTAATAGGTGGATATTGTGTCATTTATAATTATGGATTGAATTATTATTATTAATGATTAAAAAAAGTTGTTAGGGCAGGGTTGGTGTCAGTTGTTGGGATAAGTTGAGGTTAGTGGGTCAATATACATTTGCCAAGAATGTTTTTCTGTAAGTATCAAATGCAAATTAAAGTTGTCTATGGCTATGTTCACAGGAAGCACAGAGATTTGATCCAGTGGAGAAAGACAAGCATTCCCCAAGGAGTCGTTTGTCATTGAGCGAGAGATTAAAACACCTTCAGCAGCAGATTGGAGCAAGTCGTGAGGAAGAATTGGCTTGCAAATTAAAGCTGACCGCAATGATGAGCATTGTTGATGACTGAATGAAAAAGATACTTGGGATTTACATTTATAGCTCAAAGACTATTTTATTACCATAATGTGACATATAGCATGAGTAGTTAATGTTTGTGCATTTAATGTTTGTTTTTCATTTATATTAAAACCTTGGACAACTGTGCAAACTCACCCATACCTAGGTGCAATTTAGAATGTACCATCAGCCTACCATGGCATGTTTTTGAAATTTGGGAGGCAACCCACGCAGGCCCGGGGAAATCATGCAAACTCTACACAGGACTCTCCAAAGCTCTGAGGCCGACACGCTAATCTCTAATCCGCCTTCTCTCAGACTGCTATTTTTTAGCAAAGATAAGTTCAGTCCCTTAGGGAACATCTAAGTGATGTTCTTTGAAGCAGATAATTGCTGGACAATGGCAATGAAATCAAGTATCTGACAGCAAAGGAAAAAACAAGGATTTGTCAAATATTTCAATGAATTTCCAGAAATGTAATGATTGCCTGATAAGATGAATAAAATTCTAGATTTGAATGAAGTTACACTGAGCTCCTAAATTAATTTTGACTATATATTTCATTTTGTTCAGGATGTCGTCTTTCTGGTGCCTGTTGTTAGTTGGGATAGATTGAGAAAATAATTGAATGAATATTTGTACCCTAAAGTGTCAATTTTCATTAAAAAAAACTATTTATATTAACTAGGACATGAGCAGCAAATGTGAAATGTGATAATTACATCAAATGTCCCCTGTTGAATATTTTTTTTTCACACTTGTAATCGTAGTTGTAACAAAGTCATCAAAACACACGCAAATCCTAACTTGAAAGGTCTTATGTCACAGTGGCGCCTCTCGTAAAGAACGTTTTGGTACCAATGTACTTTTACTGCAGTGTAAAGTCCCACACTGTTCTATCGCAGATACCTCCAACTGAAAAGCACATAGAAAACTGTGGTCTCCATCTTGCGTATGTCACAGAAATGCTCACGCTTTATGTCGTTTCTTTGGTCTCTCAATGGGACACTGAACTTCCGGTCCGAGGATGTGTTTGGCTTGCATTGTGCTTCAGTCCATTAACATTAAGACTTAACTTGCAGCTCCTTCATTTTTGCCATGTGTTCCAAGCGCCATGAGCCTTTGTAGATCCACTCTTTATGTTCAGATTCCTAAAGATTAAAAATAAATGAACAATGAATACAGAGGACAAACACTTCCTTTAAATGAATAATGATTTGAGTTCAAATAAATATAATTTAGAGATATAGTTTGAGTATATACTAACATTAAATGGATTGGTATTACTAGGCCAGGGTGATATGACAAAAATCACCACGATGAAAACAAATTATCAGTCAATATCAATAATTATCACAATAAACTAGCATAATTTTTCTTTCAGATTAGAAACTTCAAACTCTGCCATGTATGTGCACTCATTTACTTTTTACTATGTAATAGAAATACCTAGTAGACATCTGGTATATTAACAATCAT
Source organism: Stigmatopora nigra (assembly GCF_051989575.1). NCBI lineage: Eukaryota > Metazoa > Chordata > Actinopteri > Syngnathiformes > Syngnathidae > Stigmatopora > Stigmatopora nigra. The sequence goes on along the minus strand of NC_135528.1, from coordinate 1,759,622 downwards.
TACTAATTTAATGTGAAGTTTGTAAGATTCTGATGACACAGCACAATTCTAAATTGCAATGTGCCTAATCTGGCAACTCAAAGTGAAAGGGATTCTGTACGCTTCTTTTCATTTTACATTTTTTTTCGTTCTCCTAAGCCCTAAAGGATAAAGATATAACAATTTCATATGAGATACGTATGCATATGTATGCAAAAAAGATAAGAAAATTATCTATTAAGCTATTACAATAAGAGATGTGAAAACATTTTCCAATGGGGTACAATTGTGAGCGGTAGCTAAGTCAACAGGCATGTAAACACACAAATTAACTTAAGCAAACTCAAGAAACTACTCTGTGATGAATGGGGGTTGACGACACAAGAATCGGTTGCGCTCCGCGATCGCAGTAACGCTTCTTTGCCGCTTTTTATTACATATTGCCCTTGTAACAGCCAACATTCTGCTACACTTCTCAGGTTTACCACTAAAATTAAGATACTCAAAACTGCCTCTCCAGTAGGTCAGCAGTCAAACCCTGAGATGCTGAAATCAATGTAACAGATTGTAGAATTGTACTGCAACCTGTGTTTCAATTGTATAAATATATCTTGTAATATTGCCATACCTTTAGATTATGTTTTTAGTTCATTCCCTCCTATTGGCAGTTCTAAACATCAAATCTATTTAACTAGGAAGGCTACCAGATTCACTGATATTCAACATGATGTTCAATCACATTTTACTTACCACGAAGAGGACCTGCATCAGGTTACAGTCAAGCATATGGACCATACACTTCTGCTGAACTCCGTTATACTCCACATTAAGACACTGTCCAAACTTGCATTGGGCGATAGGAGGGCAAGGCCAGACCTTTAGATATTCCTCTACAAATATCCTGTGCGAAGCATTCTCTATATCGTCCATTGGATTTTCCACTGCGAACGGATGGATGAGAAACGGAAAAGCTTTAAATCTAGACATTTGTTTGTGATGCTTTAGGGTTGAAAATGCAACATTACCCACTATTTTCATATTTCTGTTTAGTAAAATAATTGCAAAAAAAAAGATCCAAACTTACAAGGTTTGCACACCAGGTGAAGACAAGGTAAACCAACATACAGTGACGTCTGATCATCAAAAAAGACCAGAAACCTATGAACGTATGGAGTCAAGTCATTCTAAGGCATCGGTGTCAAACATACGGCCCGCGGGCCGGATCCGGCCCGTCTGGTGGTTTGGTACGGCCCGGGGAAGAAAGCTGCATTGTATAAAAAAATTTAATTTTCTTTAAAACTTGTAGTTCTTGTATTATCCGCTAGGGGGCGCAGTATTTCAGTACGTGCAGACATGAATTGATATTTATTTATGTTCTTATGTTATTCTCTTGTTCATAATATATTGTTCATAATGTAAAAGGAAAATTCTGTTAATAAACATTTTGGTAATTTACTCATTCTTTGCACTAATTATTATTATTAGTGACTAATACAAAGGAAAAAAGTGGGCCTATTGTTAGTTCTATGTAATTTTGCAATGAGTTTACTGGTCCGGCCCGCTTGATCTCAAATTAAGCTGTATTCGGCCCGCAGACCAAAGGGAGTTTGACACCCCTGTTCTAAGGCATCCCAAAGATCATAGGACAAGCACACTATATGTAATATACCTCTGATGGTTCTTTCTGGTCGGAAGTTCTGCCAAAAAGGCGGGCTGGAATGAGTTCTCGGTCTTTTGGGCGACCACCACTCGAGCACCTACATACATGTTTTCCAACTTAGGGGTATTTCTGAAGGCAAGGTGGTGCGCGGGGACGAAGTATTCAGTGTCATCTTTAAACAGGACTGCATATTTCAGTACACCATCTGTTGGAAAAAATAAACTTTGATTATTAGCTTTAGCTGCTTATGCCACGCCATGTCTAAAATCAGAAGGAAATTAGCCTTACCCTTTTTGAGAATTTGATTCACCCTCCCTAAGTCCCAAGACATTTCCTCCCTTTTGGCCAAAACCTTCATATTGACTAAAATCTCAGCATGAAACGCTTCAGAGGGCTCCTTTGAGGACATCACTGTTGACTGGGAGCATGATGATATTATGCACACTGTAGATGGTTCTTTAAGTGCAAGGGATAAAAACATTAATAAATAATTTTGAATACAACGTTATAAGAATGGTAGCCTGACAAGCCAACCTGACTTTCTATGGAATTAGATTTATGTAAAAAAACAAAACTTGCATGTTACTAAGAACAGGATAAAGATTACCGTATTTTCACGACTATAAGGTGCACCGCATTATAAGGCGCACCCTCAACGAATGACATTTTTTCCTTATATAAGGCGCACTGTATTATACGGCGCACTGTCTATTTTGGAGAAAATTTAAGACTTTTAAGTGCGCCTTATAGTCGTGAAAATTCGGTAATTGCTATTGACTTCCAGGTATGAAGCACTCACAGTCACCTCTAGAGCCAGCCATTGTTGATATTTTGTATTTTTTTTTGTATAAAATCTTGCAGTGGGGGAGGAGCTATATGACGGAAGATTTTGTAAACTAAGATGGCATCTGCATATTTAACACTATTGTTTCAGTTCAGGCGTTTGTGTTTTTTTAATATCCGACAGTGGTGCTTTTTCGTTTTTGGTTTTCTGTCTTTTTTCCATATATAAGGTACACTGTATTATAAGGCGCACTGTATTATAAGGCGCACTGTATTATAAAGCGCACTGGATTATAAGGCGCACTGTCTATTTTGGGGAAAATTTAAGACTTTTAAGTGCGCCTTATAGTCGGGAAAATACGGTAGTTAAGCCGGGTATTTTGTGGTTTCAATACCAGTCCAATATCAACAATATGGATTTTAAAGGGTAACCCAAATCACAGAATACCTGACTGAATTGCCATTGTACCTTGTACATAGTACTGATGCTTTACTGGTATCAGTACTGAAACGGCACTAAAATACTCAGTATTTGACAATAGGTACTAAGAAGAACATCCTGATGATGCGCAACATACTTTTCCAGATCTAGTTTTCGACTGCCAGTTACATACACCAATATAAAAAAAAACCCAAGCATTTGTCACCCTTCCCAGGATGATGGTTGTCCATTGGTGTGGCGTTCAATCTTTTAATTTTACAACGTGTTTATCGCAAAGTAGACATCCAATCCATTTGAAGTGGGAGAGTTAAGCAGTGCCTGACAATGGTAGCAAGTTCCACAGAAATAAATATACAATAATGTAATATTAAAAAGGGATTTTTTTTTTAAAAATGGTCTCGTTACAGCATCCGCTGATACCACACAGCCCTGGTATCACGCAGCAAATCAATTTTTATCAGTGGGATATACCATATTTTCTCGCGAATAAGCCCTTAAAAATTGTTGAATTATACATTTTCTCGTGTATAAGCCGGCCCTTGATTCCCTATTTTGACCTACATTTTCTTTACGTTTTAATAGGGAGTTGAAATGTGTTACTTTAAAGGGAAAATCTTAAGAAAAATCATCGCACATGGCATTTCTGAGATACTGTATGAATCAAAAGCACATTATTAGGATCAATATCGTAAGAAAATTAATCATTCATACAGAAATGATTGTTTTCTTATTGCAAAACCAAAAATAACCACAAATAGTAAATGTTAAATTGCCAACATCTATTGGTGAAAAAGAGTAATGCAGCGCTTTAAGTCTTGAGCGCATATACGCTGTTCCCTTGATTCAGTCATCATTTTTTTAGTTACAAATGCGGCTTATATGCGAGAGAATACGGTAAGTACACGTTGAAAGTCAGCCTGGCGTCGTGGATCATGCGTTAAATTTCTGTATTTACCTATTTGCGTTGGTCCTGTTTCCTTTGTCTTGCCCACAGTAACAGTTTGTTTTGGATTGATTATCCATGAGGATGAATGTGTTCCGCTTCCCAGAGCTTCGTTTGGTTTTGGGTTGGTTTTGTCTATTGATTTTTTTGCAACATCTGGTATTGCGTTCGCTGGTGGGTTTGATTTATTTGTTGTTTTAATCTCGCTCCGATATGTTCTACTCACACAGCGTTTTTTAGGTGATGATGGCTCCGGTATAAAATCCGGATCGTTGTCACTATCGCTGTTGCTAGGGTAAAAATCACTGTCACTGTGGCGCCTTGCTTTAGGGTGTTCACCATAACGACTTCTTGGACGTTGTTCCCTGTCACATTTTTTAACTTCTTCCACATTGCCACTATGATTCTCAAAACATTTTGGCGTCAAAATCTGATCTTTGCTGACAGAAAGATTGTTCAAAGCCACATTTGGCTCTTGTTTCAAAATAACTTGGCCGTCAGTGCTATTGGAATCATCTGTTGTAATAGGTACGCCACTAGTTGACGGACTGTTACAGGCCTCTAAATTAGAATTGGGTGGCGAGGAAGTGGGTGTTCCTGCAAAACAAAGAAAAGTACATGAAAAGGAGAGATGAAATCTATTGGAATGGTCTTAACTGAAGCAGCTCACTTAAAAGACTAGGATTTGGATGAATCGATTAATTAATTTACCATCACTTATTTCAATGAGATCCTCATCATCATCTATGTCTCTGTATTCCCAACCCAGTAAAGTGTATTGTTTCTTCACAATAGCCTCATATGCTGCCACCGAGCTGTGGGAAATGAAAGTGTAAAGGAGAGAAAGGGGGGGAAAAAGAGCAAATAGTGAAAAAATAGAAGACAAGAGCACTCTACATATACAGTGTTCCCTCGGTTATCGCGGTTAATGGGGACCGGGACCACCCGCGATGAGTGAATTTCTGCGAAGTAGGGATTCCCCTTCGAAAATGCTTAATTTGAATTTAATTCAAAAAATATATATATATATATATATTTTTTACCCCCCCTGTATACAGTACACCATATAGAATACGAGTAGAGAGAGTGAAATTCATGTTATAACAAAAAACTGTAAAATATGTTGTTTTAATGTAATATTTGTATTGTTTTTTTATCCCAAAAAAATCTGTGAAGCTGAGTCCGCGGTAGCTGAACTGCGAAGTAGTGAGAGAACACTGTACATACAATGACAGAATTCTACCATTGTCTACTGTGCATTGCATTATTTGTTAGCACTGAGATAAAATGGCTATCAAACCAAAGCTACATGATTTTTTTATGTCGTCAAGGGAGTTTCAACTAAATTGTATTGACTGCCCCCATGTTTTCTTGAACAGCTTATATATTGTCTTTTATCACAAAACACCTAACCTGTAACAAAAAAAATGCATTGTGAATGCATGCATACTTCATAGCGCTTTTTCTACAAGACATTTTTTACTTAATTGTGCATGTTTTTAGATTTTGAAAGCGACTTGTCGTTTATACAGTGTTACTTCTACTTACAAAATTAATTGGTTCCAGAAGTTTTTTCTGGAACTTGGATTTTTATTAAATAAAGGCATAGTTTACATTGAATTCGCATAAGAGGTTCCCCAATTTGTAATTCTAGCAATTCAAAAACCTTTAAAAAATGATAAAAGTATAAAAATTTTGTAGACTTTCTAAATATATGTATGCAAGTCAAAAAGCTCACAAATATAAGAAAACTATTTAGTACCCAGTAAAATATTAGCACAACATCGAACCAAACAAAAACAAATCCAATACCTCTCAGTTCAAATATGCAATAACTAAAGTGAGCGCTCTCAAGCAATTTGGTTGTTATATTTGATGGTTTACCTATTTTAAAATTTCCTAAATTGGACTAATTATTGTAGAATTTTGAAACAATAACGTGCAGAATAAAGTGTTTCGTAACTTGAAAATTTCACATGTTGAAGCATTTGTAAGTGGAGGTACCGAATTCACCAGAGACTCACTTTCTGAGTTTTAGCAGTTGGTCACCTTGTGTCTTCCACTTTTCCAGTAGCTTCTGCAAAATATTGCATTGCTCCAGTATTTCAGGAGGAATCACAATCATATTCTTCACAGTCTCCGAAATCCAAATCGTGAGTTCATCTTGGGTTATTTCTACCTTATTGTCCTCCATAATCACTACAAACACACAAGAGTACATATTGAAATTTAGTTAGTCACTGACATAAGGCATTGCAAGCAAAGGATACTTAACCCTCATTTTTTTGTGATTTATTAGCTACAATTATTAAGATAGGGATATAGGTACTTTACAGGTCTGGATATAAAGAGAGTATCGGCAACAAATTATGAACCCCTTTATAAATCTCAGTGGTGATTTAAAAAGAATGTTGTAATGGCTATCAGCATTTTTTGGGGAGGTTGACACAACACTTCTTTTTCCTTTCAGAATTTGGAACATTTAAGCGATTATGCCTGACAGACGCATAATTAATAGGTGTAGCAAAACAACAAAAGAATGAAGAAGCCTGCATATATTATTAAAAGTGTTCATTTTTTTTAGTCTCTACCGACTCACTGCGACAGACAACGCACATTGTGATGATCATGTGACATATTGTCCCCACATCTCTACTCATTCTTACTCCAGAATAAAACACCAAGCAAAACAAAGCAAGAAACTGAGCAAAATTCAAGTTTCATCAAAATTAATCAAATTTATTATTTTTGGTGGTCCAAATATACCAAGGAAAACTGGAGATGTTTTAAATTAATGGTAGAAAATATCCTTTTCAGATTGACAAAGTGTATCACATTTCTGTCCATATAGTGGTCATCCTACAAAATGGGGAAAGGTTGTAAAATTATTCCAGAACACACAACATGGCAACTTTACCAAACGTGAACATTTCATCCATTCTTTCAATCATTCATTTTCTGAACCATTTTATCCTCACAAGGGTCATGGGGGGTGGTGGAGCCTATCCCAGCTGACTTCAGGCACGAAGCAGAGACACCCTGAATTGGTACCCAGCTAATCGCAGGGCAAAAGGAGCCATCTATCCATTCACAATCACACCTAGGGGGATTTTTTTTTCAGGCTCTTTAACTTAAAAAAGGCTGTGGGTTAGGACCTCCTGAGTTCTGATGCAGTATAGATGTGCTTCTATATATATGTATGTGTATGTATATATATATATATATATATATCTCAGCAACACGGTTACCTATTTATATATTTATTCATGTATTTATTTATTGACTTACTATTAAGTACCTATTTGTGTATAATGCCTTTCCTATTCCTGCATCCTCACCCTCTTCCTACTGCAACAAAGAAATTTCCCGATTACGGGATGAATAAAGTTATCCAATTTTATAGTGTCCAACTAGCCTACCATGTATGTCTTTGGTCTGTGGGAGGAAACCAGGGTACCCGGAGAAAACCCACGCAGACCCAGGAAGAACATGCAAACTCCACACAGGTGGACCGACCTGGATTTGAACCTAGGACCCCAGAACTGTGAGGCCGACACACTAACCACTCACTAGCCGGACCACCCAATTTGAACATCAGATTTAAAAACAATTGTCGTAGAGGACATTTGAGGCAGAAGGCCTGACAAGGGCATATTTTTATAGTAAATATTAGTATAATAAATGGACCGGTGGGATTATTTAAAAAAAAAAAAAAAAAAAAAAGGTCAGGGCTCAAAGGGTTAATACGGGAATCAATTGGTGACTCAAAAGTTTCTATCAAAATTGTGTCTATGTTAAATCATTGGATGCCATTGACGGCGATTGACTATCAAATCACATTTTACCTAAACTGCCCGTTTAAATGAAATGGACGTCTAACGTTTTTAAATGACAGGCAATGTCTTAAGACACTTTTTAAAGCAATAGTATAGTCATGTCGTACTTTTAAAAAATTTAGCACGTAAATCTTCTGATAAATTCATCGCCAAAATGGATCATATTAAAAGTGTTTAAAAAAAACTTCAGCAAAACACTAATATTCTAACCTTCTTATTACTTCTATTTACCCTAATTTATGAACAATTAAATTAGGTCTTAAGCAGTTACATTAGGTTTCAACGATTGAGGTGTGAAGCAGTTACATTAGGTTTCAACGATTGAGGTGTGAAGCAGTTACATTAGGTTTCAACGATGGAGAACTGTTCAATTGATTAAAGACATACAAGCATTTTTACAGATTTCAAGCACCGTGCACGCGTTTAATGTAAACTGTTGAACTAGCAACTTAAAGCAATGTCCCCAAATTTGACTGTTAAGAGTTTATACTATCGACCAAGAAAATGGCAGTTGATGGTAACCAAAATGTATAGGGATACTTACATTATTTTAAACATTTATTTTTCTCGAAAATTATGTGTCTCACAACGTGCACCAAAGCTGCAGACCAGGTTTAAAGGCGAATTTCCTCAATGGACGTTTGGAAAACAAGCCGTGTGTGAGATGCATTTCTTCCTCGTTGTTTCTCATGCAAGCTAATGCTGCCTCTTGTGGTCATGAACAGAAAATATGTATACAACAGCGAATTTCAATTTTATTGTGACGAAAATGTTGCGTCATACAAGAAAAAAAATAATTGGTAAAGTGACACGAATTAAAAAAAAATAACTTAGTTTCATAAAAAATTCCAGAATGTAACAAATACAATCATGAATCAATAAAATTGTCGATTCTCAGTTTGCGGCCCTAAACATTGGTTTCCTACTAAACTAAATTCATATAAAATTAATAGTCTCACCTCCAAGACATATACAAAATGTTATAGAAATGTATAGCGTTTATTATGTTAACTTTCCCGTTCTCCAATTGATAAACGGTCTTTCCTTGTGGTCCACTTGGGTTGACTCTCTAGCGCCTCTATTAGGCCAGACGTGTATTTTCGAATAATTATATTATAGTATTGAAACATTTTCATCAAAATCTTCTCAGAATTACTGGCATTTATTAAATATATGCCATAGTTTTTCATTTTCAATATAATATATATAGATATTTTTCTTCAAATTTGAGGTGGAGACCGTGCCATTTGGTGAATTAAAAAAAAACATTTTGTGAGATGAAACCCCTTCCGTCCCCCCTTCTGTTTTTCTATCATAACTTGAGACTGGCAAAGGCAGAGTTTAAGGGTTGCTGCTATTTTAGCTTCCTTTTTATCACGCCTTCTCCTCCCGACTCGGGAACACCGAGTCCTCACAACTAAAATATGAAATTTCAGGTTTGCTTCGGGCTCGGTCCTGCAAATCAAGTTAATCCACCGGACTTTGGGCCTGCCTTAAAATCATCTAAATTCACAATTTCGCGTGTGTAAGCCGCCCCTTAGTTAAAATATTTTCACCTCCCTTTTCATGGTTTTAATAGAGAACAAATGTGTTACTTTGAGGGGAAAATCTTAAGAAATATCATTGCATATGGTATTTCTGAGATACTGTTTATGAATCAAAAGCACATTATTAGGGTCATTATCATAAGGAAGTTAGTAATTCATACTGCAAAACAGAAAATAACCAACAAATAGTAAATGTTAATTTGGCGACATCTACTGGTAAAAAAGAAAAATAACCACGCTGAGTCTTTTGCGCATATAAGCCGTACCATTGAATCAGTCATTTTTTTTGGAGTTACAAATACAACTTATAAGCGATAAAATGATTCATTTGGGGTTTGAAGCCTTCCTGCATTCTATGTTAATTTGCCTTCTTGGCCCCATCTTTGTCTACCTCTGCCATTTGCTTGGGGCCCTCCACTCACGCAATAATTCTGGTGATAAGCGAATGAATGGTCAGCAAAAGACCCTGGTTGAAGACACCTTGTGTCCTGTAGCTGATGTGATTGTCTGTCTAAGAGTCTTCTCATTAAAAGCAATCATATTCACCTTCCGCCTACTTTTTGCTTGACACAAGGTTTATTTACAAGATTACTGAACAGTGGGCCCATGAAATAAGAGCTGATATCACTAAAATGCTCCAAGAAAATTCTTCTTTAACTCAACATTTCCTTTTTACAGTCTTGACACAGCTAAAACGTTAAACCAGGGCAACACCAAGGAATGCAAAATGTATACACACATTGAGGGAAATATCACAAGTCTTTTGTAATCAGTTGTCCCCATTAAATTAGGAAAATTAAAAATAAAAACCAAATGCATTGATGTGGAGGTGCCAAATTTGAATAATTTATTCAGATTACATAGATGAGGCTAAAAACGTTAAACTGAGAAAATACATTATTTTTAAAGAAAAAAAATTGTCCCCATTGTTTTATTTTTTACATTTGTTGAAAAAGATGGAATCAGTGTGTTGCGTATGGTTTTGTCTCATTCCACCCTGCAATTTACAACCAATTCGGGGTGGTTCCTGTTTTATGGCGGTAATTAGCTGGGAAAGGCTCCAGCACCCTCGCTAATCTCTTGAGAACAATAGCCATGGGAATTTATGGAAATTTGGCACTTCCACATCCTTTTATTAAAAAGTTGTATAGTTTAGGGGGCATTTTGTTTGTATTTTCTTTTTTAATGAACAACAAATGGGGTGAAACTGACCCCAAGGACAACAAGAAATAAAAATGCACAAATCTTTATAAATGTGTGTTTGACTGAGAACGTTATAATTTTATCTTCAATGAAACGTTTGCATTTAAAAGCACTACCCATGATATACTTACTAACCTCTATTATTACTGGATTCATCCAGTTACATTTCCAACAATGCCAATAGTTGTTACAAGATAGCTTGTGTATGATTATACACAACTTGCATCTTAACACCTAAAGCACTAAGCAATGGAGAAAAACAAGTTTAACAAATGTTTACATTGAAATCTTAGCAAACTATCCAAACCAGTAAATCAAACACAGTTGTACAATTTGCTGGAAAGAAATCTAACCAAAGAATCCAAAGAAAAGAAGCCAATAATGGCCAAAAATGTTTTCCAAAGAAATTCCAAGTTTGCTGTTACAGTTGCTGGACCTGAAAATGTAGCCAGATTACTGTTCACCTGCCTCAGCTTCTCTTCTCCTCATTTCCAAAAACCTTGGCATATGTGACAGCCGCAGAGAGCCACGATGAATCCACTCTTTGTGTTGATTACACTGAGGGTGCGACAGAATAGACACAAAAGCTCAGGGCAATTGGTATTATGAGATTAATCAAGTAATAGATTGGACGAACCTCAGAAACCACCATTATCAAGCTGCAGTCTACCATCTCCACCTTGCACCTTAGCTGGACTCCATTGAACTCCACTGTGGCGTGTTGACTGGGCTTGTACTGAGTTAAATGCGGGTAAGGCCAGTCCTTTATGTACTGCTTCATAAAGCGTTTGTGAGTGTCGTCTTGGATGTCATCTGTGGTGTCTGGTACTGATGGGTGACAAAGGTAATACTGCAATCAAAACTTAAGTGAGACTTTACTACTGCGTTAATATAAGTGAAAAACAAAAACAAAAAAGGAAGGTTTCAGCATACCCACTTGAACAATAAAATCCCTGGATGTCCATTGTTTAAATAACAATTATGTTATCTTTAAAAATACTAGGAAAAAAATTATGGTACAGTACAGTAATACCTTGTCATACGAGTGACCCAACATATGAGAAATTTGAGTTAAGAAGCATATTTGAGATACGAGCATACGTGGTGACGGTCCCCGATGCAGCCGTGTGTGGGTGGCCGAGTAGGCTGCTTACGAGAACAGCATCGCTGTTTTTCTCGCCGTATCTCCCTCGCATAAAGATATCTACGAGCCAGGATGGAATTTTTAGTGGAGATAGCGTGACCGAGTCTAGCGAGTTGGCCATACATTGAGATTAAGGGTTCAACACCAGGTGGGTCCCTACTGTGTGAAGTTTGGAAGTTCTCCAAAGGGTTGTCACGAGTTACGTGATTATTTAAAAAAGGATTGTCGAAGCCTGGGACAAAGTGTCAGCGATTGAGTTGTTTGAGGTTTCGTCAAAGCTGGAATGACTATTGCGAAATTCCACAGCAACAACTGTGACCCTGAAAAATTTGATGGAACCCAGCATTGTTGGCAAATTGCCCATTTGGCGAAACTCTGTCTGATACAGAAGATGGGAGTTTGACAGATTTGTAGATGTTTGAATGCTTTGACATACATTACCGCGTATAAACATTATGTCAATAAAATACAATCAGTCTCAGTTTTGCTTCTGTTGCCTTTTTTAAAAGATACGCTAGGATGCATGCATAGGTGTCATTCTAGCACGACCATTGCAGCGCGTTCATTGAGATGAAGCGCCTTTTCTATGGGCAAAAAACTGTAATTGCACTTGGATCTGAGACAGCACCCTTTCAGTCGGTGCGCCCCATAAGCGTGAAAATACCACAATTGCTATTAGTGTTGGGACTGTTTTTTTTTTTGCCATCGTGAAGGTCGTTCGTGCACCGACCTCAACCCCATACAATTTTGTCTTAAGTTGTCGTCCTCCATGTTTAGCCGGTCCGCGAGAAAATAGAAAGAATTGTATTAGTCTGCGGGAAAAAAAGTGGGGGACCATTGGCTCAGACAGTTAAATACTGACTGATTTCAAATAAAAAAAATGTCAGTGCACTTTTATGAAACAAGCTATTTTTAGGAGCGAGTATCAAACTTACATGGTCTGGCCACCAAGTAAAATAATGTTAAGCCAACATAGACAGGTCTGTGGTTATCCAGAAACACCAAGAACCTGTAAATTGAATACAACCTTTAGTGATTTTAAAATGGCATTTACACAGGAGAACATTACTTCAAGCTCTTAACCATCATGCTTGTGTAATGACTACATTTTCAATGTAGCTCACGATTAGATTCAATACTTATATTATGAAACTATACATCACACCAGAGTATAAGTCACAGGCCCAAACAAACAAAAAAAACTGCAACCTAATTTTTTTTAAAAAAAAAAACAAAATGCAATAATATAGAGACGGCAATTCTAGTACCAATTTATCAGTTTTACACTTACATTAAAGCAATCATCCATTCATTTTCAGGATCGCAAGATACACATACATCTACATACACACATGGCGATATAACCAAATACAGTGGTACCTCTACATATGAGCAGCTCGAGATACAAGGAAAGTTTTGAGCAAATAATTATCTCTAGATATGAGAAAGCAAGGAGGCCATGACATAAGAGGCTATGATTGTAGCACACTGTCTTTTTTGCTGCATTTCTTTCGTGTATAACAGATATCTACGAGCACTGAATGGTTTATTCTCCTACACATGGACCAGAAAACGCAGGGGGGCTTTCTGGGTAATGAAGTATACTCGTGCACACAACACTGATAGCCGATGGCACCCTTTCGCAGAATAAAACTTCATTACCTACAATCAATATGTGGGTAGACTGAGCTGTTGCATTTTTTGTGTATATGTGTGTGTGTACGTGTATGTGTGTATGTAGGTGTGTATATGTGTGTGTGTGTACATGTATATGTGTGTTTATATGTACATGTATTTTTCATACACACAATAAAATGTCTACCTTTAAACAGTATTTGGTTATATCGCCATGGCTGAATAAAAATGTGTAAAACCACATTAAGACAGAAAAACATTTTTTGAATACTCATTTCACAAACCTCAGGCGGTTCTTTCTGGTGGGAAGCTCTGCCAAGATACCAGCCCGGTACTGAATTGAGTCTTCTTGACAGTTTACCACCACACGCGCACCAACGTAGGCTTGCTCCAGCTTCGGTGTGTCTTCAAAAGCAATGTGGTGTCCTGAAACCAGGCTCCTTCCTTTTTCTTCAAACGTAACTTTGTACTTTAATCGCCCGTCCTCTAAAATGGAAGAAATAAACAAACATTATATTGGTGCATTACTTTCATCCATAAGAAATTGTACATTTCTTTTGATATATCCAAAACTAATGGCCCCAGCAATTTTTGGGACTTGTGCATTGGAATCCAAAACTGCCAAACCTAGAACCTCATAAAGATACATGCAATCATGAGGAAATGTGTTCAGGGTGCTAGGGGTGTAGCCAGAAAAATGAAAAAAATAATGATTTAATTTTCATTTCTGTTATCAAATGGTGGGACAGAAAACAGAAATAAAATATCTTGCATTTTAATGTCTCAGCAATCCCCACTTTGCATATAAATACAATGTTACAACAGTTCTTCAATGCTTGACACTAGAGCTGAACGATGAAATAATAACGATAATTATCGTGAAAATTTTTTTGTCAACTATATAAAAAAAACAAAAAATAAAAATTCAGTAAATTAAAACTACAATTAGACCATACGGCCACCACAGAGAACTGGAGTGCTGTTGTGAGAATACCTCAAGTTTCAGATCAACACTCAGGATGAGAAGTGTATGATGGGGAAACATGTTTTTAGCATGTTAGCAATAGAAGCTAACATGCTAAAAACAGACAATAACACAGCCACACTATATGTATGTCTTGCTTCATTGACCTCCATAAAAACGTATGGCACGCTTAATAACAAGTGCAACTGTCCCTGTTGACGCCAACACAGGTTATTACAACTTTCCTAAATGTGAGTAATTCCCACCTTTAGTAACAACCTCCACAACTTGCCCCCGTTGCCACCTTAAATTCTTCTTCCTGGCCAGCACAGTCAACCCCACAGTGATTTCCTCCTCAGGTAGATCTGGGCGCGTCTTAGTTGTTTCGTGAGTCGCATAAGCAAATACTGACGAATCAATAATCGGCGTGAGCTCTGTGGAAATTGGAGGTTACAAAAAAATGATTAATGTCAATCCTCTGTTGTTTTTTTTCCAGTTCTATGAATGACCGGAGGCCCAGCATGCATTACGTGTGCCCTCGCTGACTGAATACAAACCAAAGTATGAAAAGTACAAAATAAAGCAATTTAATTTGCATCTTGTCACAATGTCAATGGATATGTCAGATGTAGTTTGCAACATCTGAACAACCCAAATCACTACCTGTTTATATGATAAGAAGTTTCAGGGGTAAAAGGTCATAAAGCAATAGATGCCTTTGTTTTACAAAGTCAAAAGTCTACTAAGCTTGAGACAATTAACTTGCACCTTCAAGAGCTGCAGCCTGGTGTTGAGACAGTCAGCAGAAATTTACTACCACAGATGTTAGCACACTGTAAAAACAGGCTTGCTGAACACAGAAATAGCCGAACTAATTTAGAATGGTTGATCATTCATATTTTGCGTTTAAAGACAAGTTGAGAGTCAAGAGTGATTCTGTGATATTTAAATTCTTAGACTACATTGATTGTTTTTGTTGGACAAAAACATCAGTTATTTGTCACCATTTTTGGGAAATACATCCAAACAGTCTTAGATATGTTTCAGTGTAGTTGGGATTTTTCAAGCCAGTTATTCACTCTCGTCAATGAATCTTTGAGTTCCTGTGGAGCATGTTTTCTGTCTCTCACGTGTACATATTGAAAAGCATCATCGGCATACATTTGGAACACAGCTTGGTATATCATTTATGTTAAGACTGAAGAGCAGCGGACCTAGCAAGGACCCCTGTGGTACCCCTAGACCTTTATTCCCCTAAGTAGATTTTGTATCCTGACGCAATGTGATGTCTCCAGTCGTTTTTCAATATCTCCCGCTAACAAGAAACCTGAATCAAATAATCAGGATAATCATGATTGCAATCAGGCGCGTGGACAGATTGCTGATGAGTTGATCATTTGATCCATGTGCTGTAGAGAGTGAAGAAATTAAAAACAGACTGGATCGGGGCCCCTGTAGATTAGTTGGGCACCCGTGCTTTAAACCAACTTTTTATCCTTACAAAAATATGGTGGGCTTTTCAGTGGGCGAGTGGTTAGTGCATCAGCCTCATAGTTTTGAGATTGAGGGTTCAATTCCAGGTAGGGTTCGACCTTCCTGTGTGGCGTTAGCATGTTCTCTTCAGAGTTAAGTGAGGTTTGTCCGGATGATACAGTTTCCCAGAAATATTATTATTAAGTAATAAAGAAAATGAATAAAGAATATGCCTCTGCCAGGTCATTTTTGTTGTAGATAGTTATTTGCAAGAAATGAAGTGCTTACCAATACTGCTCATTGCTTTGTTTTTTTTAGCTTTTGATTTCTTTCCTGCTGGAGTATCTGAATCGCTGGATTCCCTGTGTTTTGTATCAGAATCCGAACTGCTTTGAGATTCATCTTCGCTGTAAAACTGTGGGGGCGTGGGTGGTCGAAGAGCGCTGATCTTATAATCAGGAAGCCTGACCAATGACACCTCCACTCTTTTTGACAACCCGTATTCCATGCGTTTCCTTTTGCACAGAAATCCACTCGTGGAAGGTTCTGACTCACATTGGGATTCAGCCAAGCTTTCTTTAGATGAAAAAGAAAAACAGTATGTAACAAGTAAATTAAACACTACAGTATTCACACTATTCTTAAACAAACTGATACAGTTTTCACAATGTGTTAAGACCCAATGACAACTTACCAAATTCAAATAGTCCCCTCTTTGAACTGGTTTCTTCTGACTGTAACATTGTTACTTCTAATTGATCATCCATCTCCATGATCTCTACTAACAAATACAGAATATATCGGTCAGAAAAAAAAATGTTCCAGCACCCCCCGCGACCCTAATGAGGATAAAGCAGTTTAGCAAATGAGATTTATCATTTACTTATTGATATTGACTATTTAAACAGTAATATTACGCTAAAAAGGGGTTCAAAAATACACTAACTACAAAAATGGACAGCCTTAACATGCAAGTGTTGAGAGTACAAGGAAGAAAATCTTAATTTTACACTACCATCGCCATTTCTAGAATGTGCGGCATCATTAATATGCGAGGAATTTGACGTCACTCTTTCTTAACTCGCTACAACGGCCAGAAAACGACCTTTGAAATGTCTGCGATCAAAGAATACTGGTGGTTGATTGTCAACGCCACAGTTAAAATGACCTAACATTTCAAGTATAAAACGATGCCTTAGCATGCGGTAGATTTGACTAGCTTACCTCAGTTAACGGTATGGTCGCCTTTTGAGTTGATATGACCACACGTTTGTAGTAATGATGAAAAGAAGTTAATACAAAAAAGATTCAAATGTTGGGCGTGACTGCCAGCAACGTCTAAAATATCCAAAAACATCAATATTATGAGAGCGGGAAGGATTCTCCTTTGCCGTCGTTCTTCTTCTAATTCTTTCTTCTTCGTTGTCGTCGTGGTCTTCCGCTTATTCGTTATTCTTCGTTCTGTTGTTTTGATATTGGTTGGCAAGAAACATTAAGCGTTATCGCCATCTAGCGATATGGTGCATAATGGCTCAACTACACAGTAAATTTCCCATTCATAACTAACATGGCTTTTATTGCATTTATGTATCGAGATAAAAAACTTTTTTTTTTCATAATGAATTCCAAATTCATTCTTATTTTCTCTTTCCCCCCACACCATAAAATTTCATTTTTGTTCCTTGTTTCTAATGCAATGCATTTTTACATCTACTGTTGCTTCTCTAAAAATAACACTTGTGTTCCCATTTCATAAAGCATCCTGTTCAGCCCATTGTGTACAAATCTAATCTATGCAATGTATTGTTACATATTCAATTTTTGCCTCGTCATCCCATTTAACATAGTGAATGTGTGTCACAATACCATTAAAAAATGTGAATAAAGTGTCCACATTTGTGTCTAAGGTTGTATTTTCACATATTTTATAAACCATTTAATCATCACTAAGGTGCGGGGGGTGCTGGAGCCCATACCAGCTGACTTGACCCCGAATCTGTGGCCAGCCAATCGCCTGCAACGAGGACACAGACAACCATTTACGCACTCACGGTCATACCTAGGGGCATTTGAAAATGTCCAATCAGCCTTACCATACATGTTTTTGGATTTCAGCTAATTTCACAAGGGGCGAAAGATAGAAATAAACCCTCGGTTACAAACGGACATATTTACACATATGTTCATTAACATAAATATGTTCATTAATATGTGCTGTCCCATATAAAATTCATCAATTCTCAAAACTGAATTACCAGCTGTTTTTTATGGGTGGAAATAACTTGATGACACAATAAATACAATAAACTGTCCTAATATTGTATGCCACAATTTAACTCAAAGACATGCAAATCAGTTTAACATGACATTTTATATACATTTAATACATTCCGTTACATTTACACTGGGGGGATAAAACAATTTTGATAATTTTGACTGTGGCAAGACATAAGGCAACCGTTTTTATTTTTTCAATTGGAGTTTACTGTGATGCAAAATCAAGTGGCATTCTAACATCATAAAAAAGAGGAATTCTTGCTCGTAGAGTATCAAATGGTTATGAAATGAATCCATTGAGCACCATACTGTACACTAAATTCAATTCCTAAAATACCCAACATTCACAAGTGTGCATTTCTATTCTATTTACTGACGAGTCCTTCGCAATGCCATGTCTTCAGGTAATTTGCTCCTCTTGATAGGTTGAAGTAGAGATGGAACCGTAGGGGTCAATCACTGTCTGGGCACAACGCACCACCGTCACCAACAAGAAGAAACACATGAGGAGGAAGAAGAAGAGAGCAAAACCCAGATCCACATCAACCTCAAATGGGGGATCAGAATGTGGCCCGTGGTCCATCTGGTTCATAGAAGCTGGTGTTCACACATTGATGAAATGGATTCCCTCTTGTGTCCATTTAGAAGACACCAGTGGCTTTCATGCTACAATAGCAACAAAATTGAAGATTATTAACTATTGGTTCATGCTACAAGCACAACGAGCTTCCCCACTGGCAACTCCTATTTCGATGGTTCTGGCTTGACTCTTCACCTACTAAGACCATTTTTCTCTCGGCAGTGGGTGGTATTACCTTCAAATTGTTCAAGATCACTGAAAATCACGTTTGCCACAATTGGATGTTTTAACAGGTCAATGACCCCAAACAAACAATATGAGTGGTGATAGAATAATTGAATCAGGTTTGAATGAAGGTTTTATTAGAACTACGTTTCCAAAGTCCTGATTTATACCTCGTTCAAAACGTGTGGACAAAGCTGAAGAAACTTGTCCATGTCAGAATGCCATCGAATTAAACTGAAAACTGCATTAATTCTGTCAAGAGGAATTGTCAAAAATTCAACCAGAGGTTTGCTAGAAGCTTGTGGATGACTATCAATTGGGCCTAATTGAATGACGCATGTGAGGAAATATAGGCATGGCTGTATGAATATTTTTGACACAGAAGATTTGGTCACTTTGTCCTTCTACCCTACGATAAAGTCATAAAACAATCAAACATTATATCTTTGGTGAATCAGAGAAAAAAAAACTTGAGTTGTACAGTAGCACTGGAGAATAAGTTGCATTTTTAGGAGGGATTTTTGTTATTTTATCACAAACCAAGAACAAACTCAAATCTCAAATCTATCTGTACCTCTAACTCAGAAAAATAGGTACTTTAATTACCGTTTTTACCTCCCTTTTCATGGTTTTAATAGGGAGAACAAATGTGTTACTTTGAAGGGAAAATCTTAACAAAAATCACTGCATGTGGTATTTCTGAGATACTGTATGAATCCAAAGCACATTATTAGGGTCAATATCATAAGAAAGTTAGTAATTCATATAGTAATGGTTGTTTTCTTACTGCAAAACAGAAAATAACCACAATTAGTAAATGTTAAATTGCCAACATCGACTGTTGAAAAAAAAAAAAAAAAAGAGTATGGCAACGTTGTGAGTCTTGTGTGCATCACCACTGCCGTACCCTTGATTCAGTCGTCGTTTTTGTTACAAATGCGGCTTAATAAAATATAGTCCAATTAGAGTAGATATCGGAGTGAGGCGCACAATCACTAAGAAATAGCGAAGCTACAGATGTAGTGAATTTAGGTATCTGAGAAATAGATAAGTAAGCTTGATGGAGTAAGAGATATAGCTATAGTAGATGGAGGAGTTGAGATAAAAGCCAGAACCTGACATTGCAGTGTACCTAGATAAAATATATGCCCAGATATATAGCTAATTATAAATCTAAATAAAAAAGAAGACTGAACAACTCAGTATATGTACAGCAAACGCATACTAAACAATTATTACACCATTTGCAAAGTACAAATCAGCATTTCATTTTGTGGATAAATATTCACTAAATTATTCTTGCATTCTGCTGGTAGAGTAAAATTGATATCTAACTTACCACATGCAACTTCCTGCTGCAATGTTTCAGCTGGTATCCAAACTTTTGAAAAACCTGCATATATCGGCATTCTCCCTCTGCTTCTTCTCTATGTCTCTTTTATAAGCGCAGTTTTTATACGGTTAGAGTCTTCCCCTCATGATGATTACATGGGAAAATGATCAGCCTACCGACTGACTCGCACATGCCTTAGAAAACATTACACTGTATTAAGATAGCATTGTATGTGTGAACTGATTTATGTCCTTACAACTCACGGGGTATTGGGTACTGGCACTCCTGCAAGATTCATGGCGTTTACTCGCATCTTGTGGCCTTCCCTGGGTTTCTAAGCTCCTATTAATACTTAAGTAGGAATTTGAGAAGTTGACAGCATGCAAGTGAATCAAACGTCCCACACGCTTTTGTTCTACTGTCAAATGAGACTCGTCTTTGTCACCGATTAGCCTACTCCAGCTTCAAACTTAGGCGATAATGTTTAACGTAAGGGTAACAAGGTACCACAGAAAACAGAAAAAGTTTAGATATTCCGGAGGAAACAGAATAATATGGGCAGGAGAAACAGGAGATGCAATTGAGATGATGAGCCAAAGGGATAGAAATTGACCCAGCTTCAATTAATTGAACAACTTGATGGCCTTGCTTGTAAAGTGATAAGCTATTGTGTGTAATCAGTCTAGAAAGCCTTTTAGGTTGTGAGCCAAAACATGGAGGTGGGAAGAAACCAATTCTGATTGTTACTCTTGAAACACTAACCACTTTCGTCTTTCTCCAAAAGTATCAAAAGTCATCTCTGGTGAATGAGAAAATGTTTGATATTCTCATAACCCAGTATGAAGTTGTATTCCCTGCCAATAATATAATTCAATGCCATCGACACTGTGTCCTTCTAGGAATAAATCAGAAGCAATGGGGATTCTGAACAACCAAAATGTTTTTTTTTATTAAACTGCAATCACCACTTTTTTGTCGTCATGAGTGTCGTTCTACCAAATTTGCCCTTCTTGTCTACTCCTCTGCGGCCAGGACAAAAACCACACTGCTCCTCCAGAGAGACCCTCCCTTTGCAGAACCCCTGAATAGACCTTGCCAAGGAGATTGAGGGTGGGATTTCCCAATTACTGGAACACACACTTCGTTGCCCCTTTTTCCACTCCAGTCTGCCAATCAAGACGCATTGTCCCTGATGGCCACAGGATTTTGTCGAGACACATCAACAAAGATAACCCCACAACCTCCTGCCACCATGGATGTTTTAACCACCTCAGTGACTACGACTCAAGAAATAGGAGAACCCACCGCAGAGTCCCCAGGCTCTGTTTACACATGGCCTGTTGGTACAGTTGAGGTCTTTACAAAGTATTAGGCCCGCCAATTCACAACATCCAACACTATATTTCAAGAATTGAATTCTAATAGGTCATTCATACATGTTTTATCATCATTATCATGTAACAAATCAGCAAGACATGAAAAGGGAGTAAAAACACCTTTTCTAGGCAAACCCTTGGACGAAGCAAGAAACAACTGAAGTGAGCAGTAGCCCAGAGCACAAGTGTTTATTGCATAAGGGCACAAAAAATGGCATTTATTAGCAATTCACAATCCAAATAAGGGCACTTGTAAACCAGACTTTGGTGACAGGTTCAATTAAACACATGATCAGATTAAACAAATTAATTTCTTTACTAAATTATGTGTGTGTGTGTGTGTGTGTATGTATGTACATATATGTATGTATGTGTATTTGTGTATATGTACTTATGCATGTATGCATACATACATACATATACACACATGTATATGTACATGTATGTATGTATATATATAATCCGAAGAAGAACCAATAAAGTGCATTTTTGGTTACAGAAAACACTGTAAATTAATGTTAATGACTCCATTCCATCCTGTCAAGAAATATAATACTCAATTAAGGCTCAGGTCAATCCAAACTGTCTTTTATCACTTAAACAGGGGTGGAGAAAATAAAATATAAATCAAATAAAATCATAAACCTAAAATATATTTTACGCATAGACAAAAATAAACATTAAAAGGATTTTGGATTGTGCTTGCTTTTTTTGTTGCCAAGAAGGCAAAGGAACTCCGTTTACTTCTGTGAAGGCACAATTAAACCTTGGCAACTTTCTTTTGCAAACTGTTAAAATTTGCCACAGTATTTTGTTTTGCACTGCAACAAATTTCTATTACCACCCAGTAAACAGACTTAAATTAGAAAATGGCTCATACAAAGATCTGCCTTTTGTGTACCACTGGCCTGAGAGTAATTAGTCAGGCTTAGAGGCAATGCTACTGAGGAGTGTTAACTGGGGTATGTCCATCCAAACTGCAGTAACTCAAGGGAAAAATGCTAGCTGTAACAAGCCATTATGCTAAAAAGCAGTGTGGAAACATGTTACGTGATTTAGTGAAAGAAGAGAACATGAGCCCTAAGTACTTGATAATTGTATCCTATGTTTCTCAGTCAATTTCCAGTGAACTAATCATTTATGGGTAATTGTAAAACCGTTTTTGTTTTTTTGTGCCATATTCCGATTCTTTGGCTTCCAAGTAAGGAATGCACGGTTTCCCCACCTCACACTGCTCTCAATGTCCACTCAGTCCAACTTTTGGCGGTTGTTGTTGAGTGGAGCATGGCCGTTGTGGATATGACCATTTTTCAATGTTCTATTATGATCGCCACTGCCGTCTTCGTCTTCCGACTCGGTCTCTTCTTTGTCACTCCGCTCGTCTTCAACTATGTTCTGTCAAAGTAAAAGCAATTAATGGTTTGCAACTGTAGCAACGCTTCACTTGATACCACAGTACAACATACATTTCCAGGGAGGAACTTGATGATCATGCGTATTATAAGCCCTGCCCAGAATATATGTAGAATCAGCAGCAACAGCAGCAGACCGTTGAAGAAGTAGAAGCCAAAGAAGGGTTTGTAGAGGGTCATAGGGTACACCATCGTAGCATGTATGATGCTGCAAATAAGAACAAAGCTCACAGTCACAACTAGCTACACTTGCCATCAACAGCCCATTGAACCAGGCTAGGATTGCAAATTATGCATCTGTTGTTATGATGGCAATTTCCTTCTGAATCCATCAAGTATATTTTAATCAAACAGCAAAATACCTGTTTTTTTTTTTACTGTAACTTGTAGTCTTTTCTCTTCAACAATTGACTGGCCCTGCGACCTACTCTCTGGTGTGAATGTATAATTATCGTAATAATCAAGTGTAGAATTTTGCATTTTAAATACCACCCATAGCCAGCCACCAGAGATCACTCTTGGATTCAAATTAGGAAGCACTGTGTCGTGAGTTTAAATAAGGCAAAACCGTATGTTAATATTTAAAATAATTATCAGCAGGATTATTTAATTTAACTAATTAACAATTTAATTGAACTTGTAAGTTCTGTGAGTGTTTTCCGTCAATTGTTCCTGAAGGTCCAGCATTTGGCTGCCCACCAATTCAGGGTGCACCCCGCCTGGTGTACCAAGTCAGCTGGGATAGGCTCCAGGTGTTTAAAATGTTGTTATTCAAACTGTTTAATGAAAACGAACACGCAGAGAACCTTGATGATTAAAGAGTTAACAGTTGTTTTTGATCAAAGGTTCTTTCAACTTGTCAGTTTCATAATGATCTTACGCACTCAATGTCAGATTATAGAACCCAGAAGAAAGTCTTGTGCAATCGGATCTTTACCAAAAGGGGAAAATGACAAGGCGGGTGATGATGAAAACAACAGCAAAAAGAATGAATATGAAGTTGCACGTCCTCTTCCAACCTGCATAGTTGAACATCTTGGCTGACTGAAAACACAAAAAACACCACAGAATTAACATAACCATTTTAAACAATGAGAGTGCAGACTCTGCCCAACATGGGGGGAAAGAAAAGGCTGCCAATTTTTTTTATCCTATCACCTGGGCGAAAATGTCAGAAAAATATACATGGTACGTAAAAGTT
This sequence comes from Stigmatopora nigra, assembly GCF_051989575.1. Taxonomy (NCBI): domain Eukaryota; kingdom Metazoa; phylum Chordata; class Actinopteri; order Syngnathiformes; family Syngnathidae; genus Stigmatopora; species Stigmatopora nigra. Next base: position 1,735,609 of record NC_135528.1, on the reverse strand, counting down.
TAATTAACCAAGAATGTGGTAGATTGAAGAAAGTGTAGTGCTGTTTCCTAATGTTAAAATAACAGCCATTACAGTAATATCCTTGAAATACAACTGTCCCAACATACGAGACATTTGAGATACGAGGAAAACTCAAGAGAACATTTTTGCCTTGAGATACGAACATACGAGATGGTTCCCGGTGTGGCCCTTCAGTTGGCCGAGTATGTGGGAGGCTGCTTATGAGAACAGCATCGCTGCCTTTCTCGCCGCTTCTCCCTCGTGGAAACAAATCTACGAGCACCGTGCTGTACAGGTTGCATTTTTCTACTGGAGATAGTGTGACCCAGTCGATAATCTGCAAAAAAGCCAGCGGAGTGACCGGCAGAACCCTTCAAAGCGAGTCGTGGCTGGTTCGATAATTAAAAAAAAGAAACTGGGATACACTTGGTTCTGAGGCATGGAGAAGCAGCAAGTTCCGATTAAAAAGGCTTGATGGAATTCATTAACATCTTGGCCACGGTTATCGGTGCTCGGACGTTTGGTCGCCGGTCTTTTGGTCGCCGGTCAAATGGTGACAGAAAGTTTGATGTTGAAGCCGGCTCTCAAAATTATATTCATGAGAGTTTAATATCTAAGAGAGAGAGTTTAAAATCTAAGTACATTTGACCGGCGACCGAAAGGGACAAAAAATAAAAATAAAAAAACGGCGACCAAACGTCCGGTCACGCGGTTATCGCACAAGGTTTAAATTTAGCGTGAAGTAAGAATAAAACTTATTTTTAATGTTTGTGTAAATAGTAATCTAATTTCATTTAAGTTAAATTTTAAGTTTATGTTTTAGTCCAAGCGCCTTTCCGTCCGCCAGTCTCTCGCCTGTCCTTTCTCTCTCTCGGTCTTGTCCATGTACTCCGCGGCAAGTCTGTCACATTTTAGTATTGAAGAACATAACCACTAGATAGGTATTTGTTACTTTGTGAGTTGCTGCTGAATTAAAACAAACAATAAAAATATGTTTTTCCATTGTAATATCCTTTTTTGTGTATTTTCAGAGAGTGGAAATTGATTAATTTGTATTTAGTTATTTTCAATGGGAAAAATTGATTTGAGGTATGAATGAATTGACATATGAGCACAGTCTCAGAATGCATTAAGCTCAACTCCCAAAGTAATACTGTATAATTGAAGCAGGGTAAAATACCTCCATGAGATAGTCAGCAGCATCATGTGCTAACATGATCAAAGTCCCTCCCCTGATATAGTTGACCAGCCAGGAGAAACCAATGAGCACAATGGTGGCAATATGATGAATTATTTGCTCTTTAAAATCCTGCAGGGAAGAAACAAGGAGAGCAAATACATTAATTGTGCGGTGTCGGGTGACTTATTGATCAAGCTGTAAAGATTAGTCACTGATGGGTAGTTGACTGATAGTTTTTATCAATGATTAATTTCAGAAAATAGACATTGTGGATAACACAGCAATGTTGAACACTACCAAATGTGCCTAAAATGAGGAAAAAAATTAAAATAACTAAATAGTTGCTAAACCTGCTTGATTACAGTGGCATGCGAGAAAACCACAGAAACTGTAGTTCTGTTTACTCATAAGGAAATACAGCATCAAATGCCCCAGTATCTGAGAACACAGCCCAATTAATTATGTCACTAGGAGGAAGTTCAATTGTCATGAGGCAAAGTCTTAAGAGAAATTTTCATAGTCAAAGATGTCCGTATTGGGCATAATCCAAAATGTGGTCACTATTTCACTTCAACCTGTCTTATTTTGACTCTCCTTTCATACATTCATTATCTGTACTGTTTAACCTCACTAGGGTCGGGGGGGGGGGGGGGGGGGGGGCACTCAAGCTTTGATTTGGTGGCCAGCAAAACGCAGGGCAGAAGGTGTTGGACAACTGTTAGCGCTCACACTCCTACCTAGGAGCAATTTAGTGTGTTAAACCAGCCTATCATGGCATGGAGGAGCAAAGTGGAAGTTTAATTTCCCCCAAAACAATAAAGATAACGAATGTGGCCTTAGTACTTTGAGAAACTTTCAATATGGCTCACAGTTTAAAACAAAGTGTCCCAGAGATTGATGACAACATGGTCATAGCCATCGATAGTGGCAAATGCCTTGACAGTGTAATGTCCTTGTACAAATGCACATCTGTACCAAAAAAGTAACAGCGGTCACAACTCCCTATCAACATCTTCTTTGTGCGCTGAAAACCTCTCGCAAAAGCTCATCCTGAAAAGCTCCCCTACAGCACTTCCTGAAGATTCCATCGATGATCGAATGGCTCTCGAATCTGATGAAAATACCTGGACTAAAGCACCCAATAACCTTTTTACATTTTTTTCATTAAGCAGAGGAACTATATTTTCTCCGAGTACAGTACTTTGAGTATTTAGAGTTTTTTAATATATAGATTAGATTTACCGTATTTTGCTGTTCAATATATATTAAACGATTTTTGCTTTTTTGAGCCTCCCGTTTGTGCGCCATTTAATATACCCCTGCCGTTTAATATACCCCTGCCGTTTAATATACCCGTATAATAAATTTGGGGGGTATATTAAACAGTTAAATACAATACATATACATTAGTCTTTTCATATGACAAGAAATGTAATATTTATAAATACACTTTGAAAATTGTAATTGTATTCGCATATAGGTTCGAAAACAGGTAATGTGGTACTAATAACAGGGAAGATCCTACTTCGCTGTGTTGCGATTATCACGGCCATGTCTGGTCTACATTATCCACGAAATTTGAGGGATGACTGTCATAGCTGTTCCAGTGTTTTACTTTAAAAAGTTTTATTATGTGTATTTCCATAGATATAAATAGGTGGCCTGGCGGATTAAGTGGTTAGCAAGTCAGCCTCAGCTGTAGGGTTTTTGATTTAAATCCAACTCAGTCCACCTGTGTGGAGTTTGCATGTTCTCCCTGGGCCTGTGTGGGTTTTCTCCAGGCACTCCGGTTTACTCCCACATTCCAAAGACATGCATGGTAGGCTGATTGGACACTAAATTGCCCCTAGGTACGAGTGTGGATGCGAATGGTTGTCCGTCTCCTTTTGCCCTCAAATGGGCTGCCCACCGGTTCAGGGTGTCCCCCGACCCGGGCCCGGAGTCAGCTGGGATAGGCTCCAGCACCCCCTGTGACCGTGCCATACATATTGAGTTGCATGGTGTCATGAGAGTAATTATATCGTGTCATCCCTATTCAGAAAATGTGCTCTGAGCATTTTTGGATCTCACAAACAACTACAAGACATTCCACCTAAATTTAACTGATAGGTACCATACAGTGCTCATTGGTAACAACTAACATAACTTTTAAACTCAACTCAAGAACACCACACCCAAGAGATTTGAACACCTAGTCCACACAACTTAAATACAAACACACTAACCACAAATCTCACCACTAACCACTGGAACAATTTCAAATTTACAATCGGAGCAGTAGGACAGTATTACAGATTCTAACAAGTCTTACAAGTGTAACCATGTTTTGAAAACTATTTTTTTTTCTTTGCAACTATCATTTTTTGGAAAACGGCATGTTTTTCGGTATCACTTGGATTGTAATAGCAACAGAACTGATTAATAATCCAAAGCAGACAAGATTTATGCAAAGCTTATGATTGAAGGAAACTACAATCTATGTATTAATTATAGTGATACCTCGACTAAAAAACTTGAATTAAGTTGCCGTGCAAAAAGTCCCCTCCCTCTTTCTGTCTCTATATGGTTCAAACAGAACTGAGCTATTGCCAAGGGTTAATGTAAAAATGTCACTAATGAACCACTAAATTATTTGTGTCTGTGCTGTGTGCAAATATTGCAAAGCTGTCAACTGCACAGTCAGTTTTCCATGCCCTGCTCACTCCAGTCACACATTAACTTACAAGGTACCTCGTGAAAAAGAACACATCACTAGCCTTCTGTGGCCTCGCATGATTCCAAGCAATTGATATTAGGTAGAAGGCTTTTTTTAAAATGAATTAGCTTGGTAAACTCAATTTTAAGAGACAACATTTCTATGTCGAAATCTCTACTTATGTGCTGTATATCTAGGCGAGAGTGACACTCTTACCTTCCGCTTGATATCTGATGCAACGCTCACAAGCAGGGACACATAAAAGCCCAGTTCAATCATGTAATACCAGTACTGAGATGGTAAGAGTGGCTAGAAAGAAAGAAAAAACATGGATGCACCACTGATAGAAGTATAAATTATTGAAACAAATAAAGTAAGGAACTAACCAGACTATGAATTATTCACATACCATTTTTGGGAAATTATCCCACATCCTCTTCATATTATAGAACCATGGTTTCTAAAATGCAAAGAGGCAATTGTTACGATCGTAGTATAACCTGCTTGATATTTGATGCCGCTGTTCTGTCAGATTTTGATCTCATCAGACTTTCCCAGCCAAGATTTTTCTGATATGAATTTTTGCACCTTTGTTAAATTTTGCTACCAGTTTTCGTATGTCTGCGTCCTTTACAGTTGTAAGCATCAAATCACATTAACGTTACTGAGTAAATACATATTCTTACTTCTGCTTACGGGGATCCATATTTTAATGGTTTCAATGCACCTATCAGAAAATGCCCCCAGTATTCAATACATCAATTGATCAGTGATATTCAGCTCAATATAACCGTGACTGTAATCACAGCTACTTTGGATGTTTGTAATTGTTACTTTTCAGCAGGAACATATTTTGATAGTTGCATTGCATCAAATACATCTTGTTGAGAGCTCTGGTCACTGATGTTAAATAGCTTTTGGAAATAGGGAGCAAAAATTATCGGCATAACAAAAATGAAGTAAGCGCCGAACAGCAAAGAAGCAATTTCTGATGGGTAGGCAATTATGAGAACAGTTTTTCCAACAGTATAACTTTCGACTTACATCTATCAGGGTTGCCAGGCCAACAAAGAAAGCAAAAAAGTAAAAGGTAAATCTCCAACTGAAAGAGAAAACAGTTATATAATAGTTATATAATAGTTATACAAAAGATTTTCATTTCCCACAAGGCATAATTTCATTATTAGAATTTTACTGAAAAGGTATGGCATTACCATAACTATTTAGGTCATTCTAGTATATCGACAAATTACCTAAAAAGTGACGATTGTTCATATTATTTAAGTATTATGCCAATCACATTTCTTCTCTGACATTGGAGAAATTTATGTTTCAACAAAAAAAAAACACGAGGGCAACAGTTATAATCAAGCACATAAAAATTGACAGACACAACACAAGTAGATGGGATGATGCGTATTACTGGCCTTACGAGAAAGCTGGCAGTCTAGGATACTCGCATTTAATTGGCTGAAATATTTGAGGGAAATTACTTCCTGGAAATACTGATTTAAATTTTTTTCTAAGATAGCATGAATCTGAATAAATTCGGTGCTTTTTTAAAAAAAAAAAAGTATTAAACAAGATCATTTCTCCCGCAGCATTGTGAGGATAAGCAGCATGGAAAATGAATGAATGAAGATTATTCCTAACTGTATGCATAAAGAAAATGTGACACCTGTACCTAAATGGTAATGATTTTCTTCAAACATTTTTACTTCCAGTTAATTATTTTTCATTATTTAGATTTTATTATCATAAACATTTCCATGTAAAATATTATCTTTGTGTTTAATATTATTTGTTCCTCTTCAGTCTTAGATCATTTTTTAAGAGTCGTTTTCTGCCGATATACCAGTTGGTTTTTTTTTAAATTATGGTGAAATATGGCTGGGCAGCCAGGTGATTGAGATTGAGATTGGGTGGTTAGGGTGTCGGCATCACAGTTTTGAGGTGAAGGTTTCGATCCCAGGTCTGTCCTCAATTGAGAATGGTGATTGCATCTCCCTATGTACTCTGGTTTCATAGCAAAACCCAAAAACATGCAGAGTAAACTGGTTGAACACTCTTAATTGGCCCTCCGATTGGCTGCCCACCAAATCAGGGTGTACCCAGCCTGGTACCCATAGTTAGCTGGGAGGAAGGGCTCCAGTACCCTCCGCGACCTTTGTGAGGAGGATAAGCGGTTTGGAAAATGAATGAATGAATGAAATTGAGTATTTTTTTCCTTTTCTACATAACTTTTACAAAATTAATTCCAGAGTATAATCTCTGTCTCATTTCTGATGAGCACTTAATACCAAGTATTTTTAATGAGTGTTGAGTCGAGCTGCAATTTGTCTGTACTCTAAAAAAAAGAGCACAAGTAAGGATTATTTGCTTTTACCTTGCTGAACACAATGTTGTAGGGTCTAACTAGAAATTCTTCTACTTTATTTGAATATTGGGCATTGACAATGGCCCCCATGTGAAAAATAAGAGGCAGGGGAATAAAAACAAAAGATAGTGTCACTGAGGGCAAATTGATTCTAGGTGAAGTTACAGACAAAGGACCACTCAAGAAACTGTGTGATAAATAAAATGTCTAATAGTTATGTAATTAACATTTGATTTACAAGTGTTCTAGGTACCTGGCTTCTTGAAACTTTTTTATCTTGCTGGGTCGGTCTTGGTTCCGTCGCTGCTTAAACCATCGTTGGACCTGTCGAACTGAGAAGTCTGTCTGTTTACTTAACTTTTCTAAGGAGCTCTGTAAACAAATGTGAGAGATTAAAAGAGTTGTGTGCTGTTCTTGACACTTTAGAAACATGGTCACAAATGTAGCGACAATGTAGTAATTGTGTTGCTGCCAAAAAAAGAAAACATTGCGAGACTACTTTTTTTTACCTGTGTTGGATGCTTCGACAAACTGCAGTAGTGGGCCTCTAGTAAGGGATTCAAGTGAGGACGAACACGATTTTTGTCCTTTACTCCCAGCAGAGATGCCAGAGGAATTCCTACCCACCTGCAAAATAATCCAAAAGACGTACAATATGTTTTATAAAAGAGCTAACCTAGTGATGGTGACAAACACTGACAATCCCTTGCCTTTCAAATATCGGTCTAATGGCGATGAAGAAGATGGCAACAGGAATGAAAGCCCAAAGATCTGGTAACTGAGGTAGGATAACATTGGGATCCTTGAGGTCCATCCAGCCAAAGCCTTCCGGAAACCAAATCCAGTCTGCCCATAGACACTCGTTTAACCAAGATAACATCCTGGAGATTGAAGAGCAGAACAAGTTGCAACATAATAAATAATATCTGCATCACAAATATTCAAAATAAGCAATCTAGTGAGAGTGGTCTTTTGTGAATGGAAGCAATTCTGTCCAGATGCATAAATGTTTGTCATAAAAAAATAATTGCTTTGTTCCCAAATTATTATGGAGGAGAAAATACTTCCGCAATGAAATTTATAAGCCTTTGAAACAAATGCAAATCACAGACCTTAAAAATATAAATTGTGATTATATTTACTGACAGATTTTATTTAATAACAGAAAAACACAATTCAAACCTATCTGGCCTTGTCTGAAAAATCAATTGCCAACTAAATTTAATAATTGTTGTAGTCAATTATAAAAACGCAATGCAAATAGACTGTTCTCTCGCTACTTCGCGGTTCAGCTATCGCGCATACCTGTCAACCTCGAACCATTTGTGATCTTACCAAATTTTGTTTTCGCCCTTACATATATGTATAAATACATGGAAAATCTTACCACTTTACTTTTTTGTAAAAAATCACGAACAACAAGTAGAAAATGTATGTTTATGTGTTTATTGCTTTCAAAGTTCCACTACAACAGCTTCCTACAAAAATTGTTCCAATACCTGGTGCATTCAATAATATTTTAATGTGCGTTCACATGACATTTGTTGTAATTGTTGTACCACGTGTAAGAGTGTATTCTTGACTTGTAAACAGACCAGAAACAGCTGATCAAATGAAAGTAAACATAAACAAGGGAACAGGAAACGGAAATCACATGGTGAAAGTGTTACAAAACGAAATGTTTATCATGATCTTTTTTTTTTAGCCAATCAGAGGCGCCGGTACATATATCACTTGGCAGACATGCGTTTCCGGGAAGAAACAATGGCGGATGGTGAAAAATGGCTAGAAAGTGCCTTAATTTATTTTTTTTTCTCAAAATCACCGTTTAGCGTACCATTTTCATGTGTACAGCGTACCAATATAAAAATGGGCTTTCAGTTGTACCAATTACGGCGAGAACGTACCAGTTGACAGGTATGATCGCGGACTCAGAGCTTCATGGATTTTTGAGGGGAAAAATAAATAAAAATAAAATACAAATATTACATTGAAACAACATATTTTACAGGTTTTTTTGTTATAATATGAATTTCACTTTCTCTACCCGTATTCTATATGGTGTACTGTATACAGGGGGGTAAAAAAAAAAAAATTATATATATATTTTTTGGAATTTTGGAAGCATTTTTGAAGGGGAATCCCTACTTCGCAGAAATTCACTTATCGCGGGTGGTCCCGACCCCCATTAACCGCGATAAGCAAGGGAACACTGTATATTGAAATATGGGTGTTTCTTTAAAAACTTATTTCAATTAGAGAATCCTAAAAATATGACTTACCATCATAAAAGTTTAAAGGGATTTGGGAATATCAAAACAAGATGGCCTTAACTAAAATATTTTATGTTATTGATACAAAAACCTTTTCCAACAATAAAATAAAAAAATTCCATATTGGCTCGAAAAACTTTAATACTGGTTTTAATGGTTGAGTCTATCTGTTGAATGCCAGTCCTGTTTTGACGCTATTGACATAAATAATGAGGAAGAGACACCATAAGCAAACAAAACACAACTGATTTCGACTGACAGTAGTGCTTTGGAGGAACAACCTCTCTCAGAGATGACAGACTATGACTATTCATTTGGGTATTTAGGTGCAATACTAGCATGACACCATATACTATTACAAAGTCCATTGAGGTGAGATAACAAGAACGGATTAAGATTTCATTTTTTTGTTTTTAAACAATGGGCTGAGGTGCACTCTACTCAATGTTGCAGCAACAATAAAGGTTTAAATGTATCACTGAAGTGCTTCAGTGTCGCAATTTACACCTAGTGCAACAGATTACACATTCGTTGGCTAATTGAGGTCAAGGTACAGATTTATACAGCTCTTAAAAGAGAGTTTTTGACACAGTGTAGCGCAGCAAGCTCAACTTTTGTTTGGCAAAGTACACATTTTTCACCTTCATGAGAAACACCACCAAATGACATGAAAGAGGCCTTTTTTTCTCTGAACAACAACTAAGCAAATTACAAGGCTATATTTTCAAAATTCATTTGAGTGAAAACCCCTACCCTCAGTTTGAAGTCATATCTCTTTATAAAAATAAAAATAAATTATATATTTTCTATTGTTTCCATATTAATGTTTGAAAATTCTCAGTGTAAAAAAATGCTTTTCAGACAGTCTTACTATAATACTTCAGTATTACTAATTTTACTTTTTCATTTGCTCATGTTTGAAACTTATGACCTGCATTTTTACAGCTATAAAATTGTATTTATTGGGGGAAAACCCTTTTCAACACAGATACAAAGTCCAGGGTACTTTCTGTAGTTGTTAAAATGTGAGGGAGAAACCATTATTCCCAGTGGTGATGTGCACCACACCCCATTTTTTGAAATATTTGAGGAAAAATATTACAGAGGCAAATGAAAAAAAACAAAGCTCGTTCTAACTGGTGTTGAAGACCCAGAAATGTCACAGCGTACTTCCCACTTTCAGGCACAGTGGTCACTACATTATGCGGCTATCCAAAAGTTGTCACTTAGGAGCTTTGACCCTTTAAAAAAATACAGTTTATTGTGCTCTGGATTAAACAATGAAACCTTTTGTGTAACATTACTTGAAAACATAACTGGAAAAATTTTACCTGCACATATTGAGGGGGGAAAAAAAACAAAAAATAACTTGAACATTGAAAATGTCATCAAAAATTATGTCAAGTTAAATTCCATAGAATGACCAGTGTGGTAAATAAAAGTATCGATACATGGCGGGAGCACGTCGATAATCCACCAGGTTGTTAATTAACCTCCTGACTTCCATTAGTTAAAATTTGTCCTCTGTAGAGAGCATTTGTAAACCTAAATATCTCACACCTAGTGCATCCAATCGCATGAACTCTTTTTGTGCTCTATAAGGGACATTCAGAGCTTTCCAATGATACCAAATTTCTTTTGCACTATTCCAATTACTTCACACAGATTGGGGACTTTCAAAATAAAGTGGGATTGGACAATTTTTTTTCCTGGTAGTCAGGAGGAAATAGCGATATATCGCCCGCCCTATCAACATATTGTCACACCCAGAGCCACAGTGGTGTGCAAATACGACGCTCCCATTGGTTGAAGGAACACAGGGCTGGGCAAACTATTCCACAAAGGGAAGCTTGTTGGAAAGTCTTAGTTTGAGCATCCTACTATACTGACTTTCTCATCTACACCCTTGTTGTAGCAGAACTAGAGCTATTGTTGGCGTCACAGTGGTGTGGCAATGCAGCGCTCCTAATGATGCATTCAAGGTCTCTACCCAGCGGGTACCAGATTTTACCTTTGAGGTTAGCGGAAGCCATAAATTGAGAACCCTGCTTTATAGTGAAAGTATCTATTTTTGAACACTTAAGAAAAGTAAACTTTTATAGGCCAAATTACTATTGTCGGTCATTGAAAAAACGTAAATTAAATAGCCCTTGGTTAAGTGTTCATTCGCCTGATTTTGGGGCAGGCAGCATCCTTTCCTACTCAGTGGAAGTGTGATTTTGAGTACAAATGGTTGTCTGTCTGGATGTGCTAGCGGTAAGATCGGGCCGGAAAAAATCCAGCCCGACCCGAGCCGGCCCACGGGTATTAAAGCCCGACCCGGCCCGATCCCAAACAATTAACTTGATTTACAGGCCAGAGCCCAAGCAAACCCTGCGACCCGAGTGAGGATAAAGCAGTTGAGAAAATAATTTTATGAGGTTATTATTGTTGCTTTTTTATGTGTCGCAGCTGTAGAATAGGTTGTATAGCCATAAAATAGTTAATGAGGTTTAGACTGATTCAGACGTTGCACTACTGAAGGTCTAGGTGTGAAGTGCACGGCCCGCCACTGCAATATCTGTTGGAAAACCTTACTTAGTTCGGGCATCCTATACTGGCTGACTTCCTTGTGGAATCTCTCCTTCCTGTGCCTGTCACTGGTTTGTACGGAATTTGCGTAAAGTCTTTGGGAGTGGCTCACCCCACAGATACTCAACACACATACGAACCTGGCGTAAACAGGGAGTCTCCCACCCGAGACGTAGCGGAACCACAAGTTGAGAAATGAGACGCCACTAAAACAAGTTATCTACCTTAAAAGGCCATGTCACGAAACACACGAAGCACTTTAAAACAGCACGGTGACGCTTAAATTGGAAAAGTTTTTACGTCCCAAGATGAATGAATACAACCGGGCTATTTGTCTGGAACCAACAAAAACCCTGTTTAATGTTCTGGTTAATGATAACAAATCATACGTTTAGTGGTGTTTTATCGCAGATCTTCTTAACATGAGGATAACATCGGGCCTGTTAGCTAGCTCAACTTTGATGTTTAGCACTTTTCCGCTTCATGTCATTTTGCCACATGGGAAGGGATTTTGAGCAAAAATAAAATAAAACTGGCAGTTATCACTCACTATGTTAACAGGCCGTCCTTGGTATATTGGTTTTATTCGCTGCAAAAAAAACGTCCATCGTGTAACGGTGCTGCCGACAACTTACCTCGAGACTTTACGGAGTCCGGTTCAGGTAGCGTTGTCTCTTCGGCGGCGCTTGTTGCTGCTTGTCCTCTTTTTTTCTTGTTCGAGCCAAGTGAAATTCATGAACGTTTCGTCATTAAAGACAATCCACTTTCGGATCATTCAAAAATAGGCCAAAAAGCCCGGTTTCCTCTCTGTTGCGGCTCAGGTTTGCCTCATTCTCGGGGGAAAATCTGTCGCACTTCTAATCCACAACACGGCTCCTTTGAAATGGGGATTTCATATCTATCAACGAGGGGAGTGTGACGACATGTTTACTTTTTTCGTAATACCACAATGGTCACTGATACCTATCAAAGGAGCATAAGCGAGAGAACGATGTGAATATTACGGCTTGTGTTTAATATGTTTTAACTGAGGAAAGGGGCGGGCAGCAGTGTCTTTTAAGTGACGTGATCCTCTTATGAGGGTTTCATGTTTTAGCCTCTGGGGGCGCTAAAAACAATAATACCACTTTCAAAAAACAATATACGTATTAAAGAATGTCATGGGGAAAATTGGATTTGTGATAAATTATCTATGCCTGAGTATATACTCTTTATACAGTGTACTATATAATGTTATATTAATTATTATCTGTCAGTTTTCAGTCACTTTTCAAACTTTACTAGAATCATCAATGAAATTACTGTGCAAAGAAAATTTTCATGTAATCGCCCGGATAACAAATAAAGAGAATAACTACCCTTTTATATTTTATTTAAGCAATTTTATTTGAAATCAAATAAATTGTATCTTGCTCCAAATTTCGTTTTCCTTAATTTCTTTTAATGGGAAAAAAGGTTTTAACATTTTAAAAATTAAGTGAGTGCACCCATTAAAAGTGAATGGAAAAATCATCAAGTTAGTTAGAAACTGTCCACATATGAGTAGTATGGTCTTGATAGCAATGTATTATACACTGTTGAATTAATTACGATCCAGGAGTGTTCAGTCATTGTTCTATTTTGAATTGCAAATATTGACTCCATTATTAGCACACTTACCTATGTAAACAAAATGTAACTTAATTTGATGGTTGATGAAGCTTCTAATCATTTTCTGTAACTTGTTAGTCAAATTTGATCATCTTACTATTTACTATACATAATACATTGTACATATTTGGAATATAGTATAATTATACCTCATCTACTGTTTCTGTGTGTATAGTATCAAGAGTATCTACCCCCATATATTTCTGATATTCTTGAACCTATACCTTTTAAAAGAAATTTTTCTGTCATATCCACCACAAACACAAAAAAACATGTCACTTTTTTTTTGTATATTTACCACAGTAAGCCACTTTCAGTTTTGAATGCTGGATTTTTATCCAGATTTAAGACTGTCAGTGGCTGGAACTTAAACAAAGCTCACATAAAAGCATACAAATACTGACAATCTTGTTTGTTATAGCAATGTAACATTCCCAGTCCTATTCCCCTTGAAGTTAAGGAAATTTCTAGAGAAGCCAAAGAAGTGAGCATGTTTGGACACATTTGGCCAAACCCAGAATGTTTTGTCATCTGCAAACACCAGCTGTCAATCCAACTACCGCATTTACTACTTACTCCTTAGTCATAAAACATAGTCATTGACTCACAGTAAGATTTAAGTTTTAGATTCAAAACTTTGCTTTAAGATCACGGTACACTGCAGTCTTATTTGCTTTATTGTGATTGTCTCGCACTTTTTTTTAAACACCGTCTGTAGAACAATAACAGTCAGACTTCAATATTTGTTTAAAAAATGTGAACAAATGACATCTTTTCTTCTAAATTGTACTTTATTTTTCTTTTGTTTTAAAACAGCGATTGTAGAGAATAAATAAACAAACATTTTTTTTACTTCCTTACATTTTACATTATGCCATTTAAAACTCTATAAGTGTCTTCATTGTTTTAAAGGAATGAGGAGTCATAAATTCTTAAATAAAAACAAAAAACACATTGCTCCCCTTTAAATTCATTACCGAATAAATTAAACGTAAAAAATAAAGATAGAAAATTTCCACCCACTTTTTCCACTTTGTAAAGCTGAAAAGTAGTGGAAGTAAAGAATTTGAAGATGTTTTGACTCATCCCCTGGATCCCTTAACTAAAGTATGTACAAAGTAGGGGAAATCCATCCAATTCTCTTCATAATATTAATTTACGTATAAATAATCAAACTACATCTACTTAACAAAATTACCATTGGTAATCATACAGAATATATTTTCTTTTCCTGCCGACAGTTTAGAGTCGACCTTCTAGATCACAAATCACACTATACGTACAGCAGGACCCTGTTTGGTAAAATCACATCAGTGATATGCTTTTTTTGTCTTTTTTTTTTTTAAACATGGATATTAGAACTTGCCAGTAAATTATGTACATCATAAAACAAATCCAGCAATGGAATGATAGGAATTCTTGGAGCACTTCTGATACGTTGCCTTATATTTTGTCAATGTATATTCCTTGATATTACAGCAGTAGCTTTTGTTTTAACAGGTGTATATAAACCATATAACACTGTTTTTTTTTTTAAGCATGTGTGTGAAGTGTTGCTCCTATGTGCTATTATAGTTGGTCAAACAACCAAAAAAGGCTGGGACATCCCAAGGTGGTTTTCTTGATTGAACTCCTAAATTGTCCTGTAAGTAAAGAAGTTGAGAGAGGGAAAAAAAAGATTTAAATTTAAATGAAACAGTGACATTTTCATATTATTGAATTTTTAAAAAATGCATTTAATACCCACTGTATTAAATTACGGTGACCATGCAACTTAGACAGTTACAGTCACAGTGCTGCAAATGTAAATATGTTTGAACAAAGGTTTTTCATATCTTTTGCCAGGCAAATCAATTCAAAACATGCACAGTAGGAATTCTGGCGCCCATTGAATCCAATATTTCTTCATATGTTATGGACAGTCCAATTTCTAAAAGTCAAATCATCAACCAGATACTATATACACATGTCCATCATATACAAGTAGTATATAATGTTCTCAGGAAGACATGCTTTTTAAATCAGGAGCAATATTTTCTTAAACAATCTTTTTTTTCAATGCGCTTTTTGTGACCCCACAATTTTATCGTCCATGTATAATTTGAACAAATATGTTAAGAATACAAATCGTCATTATGTAAGTCTCAATTTCTTCATGCCAATTATCATTTGATTGTTTTATTTTCTAAATCTAGCAATATTATTCAATCTATTCAAATCTAACAATGGAAAATACAGTGTTCCCTCGCTACTTCGCGGTTCAGCTATCGCAGACTCAGATCTTCGCAGATTTTTTGGGGAAAAAAAATACAAATATTATATTGAAACAACATATTTTAGTTTTTTTTTTGTTATAACATGAATTTCACTCTCTCTAACCGTATTTTATATGGACTACTGTATACAGGGGGGTAAAAAAAGAAAAATAAAAAAATAAAAAAAATCTAAACATTTGGGAATTAAATTCAAATTAAGCATTTTTGAAGGGGAATCCCTACTTCGCGGAAATTCACTTATCGCGGGTGGTCCTGGTCCCCATTAACCGCGATAAGCGAGGGAACACTGTATACTTTTTGTAATGGTTGAATTTCTGATGTGCCTATCAACCTGTATGAAATCAATTAGAAAAGTAAATAATTTATCATTTGATGTTTTCATACAGACAATTTATTGGCTGAAGACAAAGAAAGTGAATTTATTTCCATTTGGCAATGAACATCCAATACTAAAAATTTTCCATCTTTTCACAAGCCTAATTAAATTGATGTTGAAAACCAAAATATGACCTTTCTTCTGGTTTGTGGCTTGCAGATACTTTTCCTCAGAGCATGATGATGTGTATAAAAATATCTGATTGAAATATTAATAGAAAAATACTTTTTTGAGGGTCGCCGGAATTCCTAAAGAGGACTTCAGCTCCTCTGCCAGCAGCACATCACAGTCAGGAACAAAACTGATCAACCAGAAAAGTCAATGTTAAAGATAGTCTCTCAAAAATAGGAGCAAATATTTCACAGAGAGACATTTAGACTGAAATGTTATTTTAGTCTCACACCTACAGAAAAACACTGCTACCAACATACACAAACATTAACGTATCCACAATAAATGTTATTAATTTTTGCACTGATATTTCCTTCACATTTCCAGTGCCACAAACAACAACCAAAGTCAGGCACAAAGTCACATGGAATTGAGTTACAACCAAACAGAAATCCCTCACAACTTCACGGAGAACTACTACACCATCCAACTAAGCAAAGGGAAAGTGTAAGAATGATAATCATGACAAATTTAAAAGGAAAAACAAACAAACAAACAAAACAACAACAAAACTATTACATCAATTTGGCTTGTTTTTTTTATTTATTTTTTTGTTTTTTAAAATTTGGTATAACCATGTCATGATAATCACTTTCTTACAGAAGCTGAGGTAAAGTGACCGTTCATTTTTTTCAAGGTGTGAAACCAGGACGAAATAATAAGGAAACTCACAACGCACCAAACACATTTCACGGTGGCCACAATAACCCGCCATGCAGTTGAGCATGGTGAATCAAGGCAACGGCCCCAAAAGAAAAAAAAATCGCTAACGGCAACCATCACAGGCAATATTGCCACAGCAACCAACACAGGCCAATTAACTTACGACGCAGTGAGAAGGAAGGGGGGAGGATTTAGCGGTTGCTAAGCGACCGTAGCCATAGCGACGCACGTCTCCACGATTTATGTATGTAGACGGGACGACGATCTTGAGAGTGGTGTGATGATTTTGTTTCAGGAAAAAATGGAATATGACACAGCACAAAAACAATAAATGAAAAGTCAAAGAAAAATTCATGAAGGACAGTAGTTGCACTCAAAGATGTGACAGAACACTTGTTAAACCAGGAAATGTGATCTAAGGATATTCTACTTATCAATAACAGAGCACTTTAAAACATTAAAAGTGCTGCACCTAATCTCTGCTATATGCCGTTAAAGTTAGTCTACTGTAGATTGCTTCATGTTCCCACATGAAAATCAGCCACTTTAGAAGTAAACTAAGAATGGAGCCTTCGTTTACAGTCAGTGAATGTTAAACTCACCTCCTTTAATAAGGTCTGTTGGCATCCTTGGGCCTCTTCAGCTGCACCTTCAGTCTCTTCATGCCTATCTGGAAGCCATTCATAGCCTGGATAGCAGTCTGAGCACTGGACGGGTTGTCAAAACTCACAAAACCTAAAGAAAGACATCAACAATCAAAAAAAAATAACAATAACAAAAACTGGCAATGATTATAATAGTAGCTATCAGCTTTACATCGGCTTACCGAAGCATTTGCTCTGGTTTGTAGCTCGGTCAACAAAGACCTTTGCCGAGATGACATTTCCAAAGGGCAAGAACATTTGCAGAATCTCAGAGTCGGTGAACTCTTGAGGCAGGTGGTAGATGAAGATGTTGCAGCCTTCAGGCCCTTGACACAAAGATAGAAAAAATATGGTGAGATATAGTCAAATCGGTTGTGACTGCTCTTGAACTGCTTTTAAGGTTGCTCCCCCTGGCTCAATTAGAATGACAAAAGAAACTGGAACAGGATGTTTCAGACATTAACGTTATATAATGTTATAATACTATAATTCAACAAAATCTGTCTGATCAGTTAAATTTGGCGAATATCTCAAAGGTGGTGGGAGTCAAAGGAACATCAGGTTTATATATTTTTTAAGTGACTGCTCAATAAATGGTCTCAAAATAAATACAGTTTTCCCTCGCTACTTCACGCTTCAGCTATCGCGGACTCAGAGCTTCGCGTATTTCTTTCAGGAAAAAAATAAAGAAAAAATTTAAAGATCTTAAATTAAAATCATAAATTACATCATTTTACATGAGGTGGAAACAAAATATTCAATGAGAATTAGTAATTGCATCAAAGAAATGGTCAATAACATGGTGAGAGTTCAGGAATCGCATTGATGACGTCATGGCTGTTTACAGGCGCATCTTCACCGCCCAAAAGAACAATGTTCACAACTCCCAATAACAATGTTTCTTACGTGCAAAAAAAACTGCAGAAGATCCTCCATCTGGACTACTATGATGTTTTTGCTTGGTGGTGCTTTTGTGCACGTGTTATATGTTTCTTTAAGCATTTTTGAAGGGGCAGGCCTACTTCGCGGAAACGCAGCTATTGCGGGGGGTCCCGGTCCCCATTAACCGCGATAACCGAGAGAACACTGTAAACATAAAATAAAAAGATGTCGCCATTGCCACAAAGACCAGGCGTGGCCACTGACTGAAACCAACTGCTCCCTGATAATTCCAAATCAATAACAATATGATAGCTTGCCTAAGGAAGTAAACACAGTAATAATAGTATGTTATCAAAATCACAGACGTCTGGGATATTATTATTTGTGTGTGGCCATAATGTTGCGCCCCAGGAAATGGAACCGAGTGCCAAGATGGCAACAGGCGCATTAGTGTCATTATTGCAAAGGAAATTATTTATATATCATGTGTTGAGCCAATGTTTACAAACGTTTTCTATTTCTAGGTTGAATTTTTAAAATTAAAAGTTCATTTTTTAATGAAGGACATTCTTTTTGTCGTTGTTGTCTAAAGGAAAAACTATAATAAAAATAGAACTAGAAAGTTTGTAGATTTATACAAGTAAAATATAGTTTTATTTATCCATGGAAGACACAACATTCATGTATTTTAGTTTTCATGTGTTAATAAAATTAATTTCTTTTGGACTATAATAAGTGACGAAGCAAAATTTGTAATTGTTGATATAAAAACTGTGAATATTATGGAAAACATGCACATTTTGTGCCAATTATTATTGAGATAAATACTGTAGTTGGTTTTATAAGTAAAGTTTGTAACATTATACTTCGCAAAAATACATTACTGATAAATGAGTATATGTAATCCTCATGTAAACCATGGTAAGTAAGAAAAGCTGATAAAGTTAAAAACCGATAAGACAGCAGAACCACATCATTGTTTGCATAGTTGTAATCTGTAAAAGAAAACATGCCAAATGGCAAGTCCAACAAATTTGAGGTTATTCCCCTGTGTACACACACACACATAGACCCACTGGTCAAAAATATAGATACAGCAGCGCTAATATTCTGTAACCATTTTGCTTTCAAATAGGCGCTTTTGGTAGCCATCCACAAGCTTCTGGCAAGCTTCTGGTTGAATCTTTGACCACTCCTCTTGACAGAATTGGTGCAGTTCAGTTAAATTTGATGGCTTTATGACATGGACTTGTTTCTTCAGCATTGTCCACAAGTTCTCAATGGGGTTTAAGTCAGGACTTTGGGAAGGCCATTTGAAAACACACACACGCACAATTCTAAAAATGTACCTTCACGTTGTTGTAGTTGCTGGGGCTGTTGGGGCTGCTGAGCTACCAGAGTGGGCTGATGGGGGAATGGCTGCCCCACCAGGCTGTAGGCAGCAGGATAGGTGGCTGTGTGAAATAAGAACCACAAGTAAATTAAAGAGGAAAAATCGTAACATGCTCGATACAACTCCAAAACATATTTATGATACACCTTGTATCTTGTGACTACATCTTGTTTTATAAGATATTTGGCTTAGTTAAATCAAATTTGTTTCAAGGCCTAAATCATCAATTAAACAAAAGAAGGGGCCACCCACATGCAACCGTCAAGGGCCAAGTGTCATTCTCATCTTTGTTCAGAGTTTGTTGAGGTCTAAAAGGCCAGATTATCTTGCATATGGAAGTGAAAACATCTTTGCTTGATAGCTATTATTGAGTCCTCCCAGAAACTGCAATCGAAGAATTTTCCACTGATTTGAAAAGCTTTCAGAGGAAATCAAAACCCTCTATGGAATACAGGTAGAGGTGCCGAATATTCCATAGGGAATAGGGTATTCTACTACTTTTTATATTGTTGTTGAGTAGATGTGTCGAAAAACAATTGTTAGAATAAAAAAAGGCTTTTCTCAACAATAGTTGATTGTTTTTTGTTCCTGAGTGTGTAATATTTTCATTGTAACAGGTTCATAAAAAATGATGTGGCGGAATTCTGTTACATGATTGGCCATTAGTGAATGGGTGTGGACGAATCACAAACCATGTAGATGACAAACTCATACGCATCTTATTCATGAAACAGTTTTAAGGGAATTGATACAAAGTCAACTTTAATCTAAATATGCTACTCTAAAGAGAGATTCTCTTTAACAGTCAGCCACTTAAATACACTTACTTAAATATACTAAAAATCAGGGATTGGATTATAAAATGAGGATTAGGTCTATATAGTGTCAGTTGTCCGAAAATGGGGCAATGCACAGGTTCTTTGGCAGAGATTTATAATGTTACATAAGAGGTTTTTGTATTCAGGTCACACATCCTGTATGAAATGGAAGGGGTCAGAAAGATTTTAATATATGGTATTTAGCTGTCAAGTATTATTTTGAAATATTATAAATACTATATATATATAATTTATTAGGTAAAATATAACCGATCATTACTCACATTGTAAAACTATAGAACGGCAAATATAATCACATCAATAAACATTATGTGAGGCTGATAATATGTATATCTTCGTTATGAACCTTTAAATAAATGGTGAATGCGCCCCACCTGTATAATGCTGCATTCCTGCGTAAGCTTGCTGCAGGGGGTCCAGGACAGGACTCTGAGCTGTGAAACAAAAATATACCGTATTTAAGTCGCACTAGCCAAAAATGCACCATCAAAGGGAAAACATATTTATACAAGTGACATTTTTTCTGGGGAATATTGTTTGATGAAATACAAAACAAAAATCAGAACTGTCACCTTGAAAGCCATTTAAAAGAAAAAAATATTTAATTTTTTTTTTTTAAAAAAAAGCCCTTCTCAGTTTTTTTTTTTATAACTTACAGATCATTCTATGGGTTCACCATGGCAACCCCTGAGGCGATAAGCCAAAGGTCCACCACCGCCAATATAGACATTATCAGCACATGCCTACAGGGCCGTCTTGCCATTCAGTGTAAAAAATAACATGTGAAATGATATAATAAAGTGTGGATAATTTCAGACTATTAAAACAAGTCTGTGACTTAAAGTACGGAAAACGTGGTAATCAGAAATCGCTTCCTGCACATCAGAAGGCTCTAAATAACCTGCAGTGATGTCTCTTCGTTTAATTTGGTCTTACTGACATTAACACTGTGATACAATACGTCTGAAGGAGACTGAATCTGAAGAGATAAAAAATAATAATAATAATAAACAAGGACTAAAATGCTAGTTTGTAGTACCTTGATAGGCATGGACTCCGTTGGTGTACAGAGCCTCAGTGGCTGATTGGCCATTGGGTGGAGCTGCCACGGAGGGGTAGCTGCTCACTGCAATTGGTGGAGGTAGAGCAGGAACAGGCGTGGCGGCAATGGAGGGTGGAGTACTGGTACCTGCAGACAGCATTTAAAAGAACCTGTAAATGCTTTTTCATCATATTTTCTGTAAGAAAAAATGCACTAAAACATGCAAATGCTAAGAACAATTTAGTACTGCATTGCTGAGTTCGAGCATAAAGAATTTTTAACCTTGTCTGCTGGCAGGATTTCATGGCATATTTGAACAAGCCAAAATCTCAAAGGACACATGGGCATGTCAGCCAGGCGTCTTACCTGAGGAGGGGGTGATGGATGCAATCGGTGTGGCGATGATGCTACTGGGGTTGAGGGCAGCTAGCTGTTGCATCTGAACCGCCGCCACCGTAGCAACAGGAGAGAGGTAAGCTGACTGTGCTACCAGTGCCTGTTGCTGCATTAACTGATGGTTTAAAAAAAAGGTTGAATTAGCAAGAGGTAAAAAAATGCCTATGTGTATTTTGAATTGGGCTTTTAGTAGCAGTATACATACACACACATTATAATACTATACATTCCACTGAATTCATTAAAACCACTTGTATTACTGGAGTACATTTTTCACCACTCCCCATATCAGCTCTTACTTGAAAGCTTTTTTTTTCTAGTGAGCGAAGACAACTTGTCTGTTTTAGTGTGTGGGTGCACGGGTTTCTCACAGCTTGTGTGTAGGCGTTGTAGGCCCCGAGGTGTAGGGTCATAGGACTGATGACACCCAACTGAGAGGCCACCTGCTGCATTCGCCGAAGCCCTCGTTCTTTCTCCGAATCGGCAAACTTGACAACCAGACTGGACGAGGCTCCCTAATAGGAGCAAAAGGGGAGAAATGTTTAAACCAGCTGAAAGAGCTACATAACTGGACAAAATATAATGGGTTTTCTTATAGCAATTTTTGAAACTGCAAAAGTATAGGTTTATGATAATATGATGAACTCAAACATTTTTCTTCACTAAATCTATTCTTAACATGAACTTCTCATCTCATTTTCTGAACCGCTTTATCCTCATTAGGGTCACGGGGGGTGCTGGAGCCTATCCCAGCTGACTTCAGGCCAGAGGCGGGAGACACCCTCAATTGGTGGCCAAGTGGACGAACAACCATGCACACTAACACCTGTAGCTAAGGGCAATTTTAGAGTGTCCAATCATCCAGTTTTTGGAATGTAGGAGGAAACCGGAGGAAACCCGCGCAAGCTCGGGGAGAACATGCATGTATGTATATAATATAATTAATTAATAAAATATTAAACAATAATATAATTAAATATCACATTTAATTAAGATGGAATTAATTCCAAAATAAATATATTTTTTTAAATTATTATTTCCATTAATAATAACAATTTAGGAAAATTAAGCATTTAGCACATTAAGTGTGTGTAAATTTGTGAGAGGGGGGGGATATAGGTTCGATAAATATCTAGCTGAAATTAGATTTTGGGGCTTGAAATGTGTGTCATATACTCCTCTGTTTTAGTGTGCTTTTACCAGCGTGTCACTTTTGTTGATGGAAGCTGTTGAAAGCTAAGTCAACTCAAAGATCCCTGCCGGCCTGTGATCACCTACCAGGCGAATAAACTTTTGTCCACGACCTTGCGCCATTGTACCATGCATTTGAGTCCAACTATATGTGTCCCTTCATGACAAGCATGATAAAAAAGTCTGAGCTCACAAGCTCAAAGCTTGCAGTTTTATTAGGGTCACATGATGAATGAGGAGTCATTTGCACTACATGGCTCAGAAGACTAAATTCAGCAAAAAGGGCTGCTTTTTCTTCAACAATGCGTAATACAACGTTAATTCCCGATATAGTAGAAATTAAATAAATCGTTGAACACTATAATTCTAGCATATTGTGGCAAAAATTCGCTGGTGTAAAATATAAAAAATGCAAGATCATAAAACAGGGTTCACAATCTTGAGAAAACAACTATAACAAAATAATGTTTTGGCCAAGACATGGATTGTTAATTAATAAAATTGACACTGTCAAAAGTGTGACTTACATTTCTTTCGACTTTCAGCAGTAATAGTGACTGAGTAATATCTTTATTTGTCTTTATTTGTTATTTTGTTAATAGATGGCAAATTAGAATAAATACAAATATTTTTCCAATCCAATATCCTGTTTTGGGTGTTTTTTCATCAGAGGGTTGGAACAAATTAATATGTTTTTAGTTCATTTCAATGGAAAACATTCCTTTGAGTTCCGAGAAAATCGACATATGAGCTCAGTCCCGGAACGAATTAAGCTCGTATCTTGAGGTACCACTGTAGTATACATGTTCACGTGTGTAAAGAACTTACAGGTAAAGTACGGCTCCCATGGAGAGCGTTGATAGCAGCCTGGGCCTCTATGTTGTTCTGGAACTTTACAAATGCACAGCCTAGACAGGACAAGATATCATTGAATAAAGGCCTCACAACAGACCCCTTACGTCAATTTGAAAATATATTTGGCACCGTCTTGAATTCACGGGCTGCATCAGTAACCTTGCTGCCGTTAAACATGGTCCAGCAAACATTCATCGCTTCATCAATCAAAGCCTGTAAACTACCGCATGCGTCATTAGCAATGACCCATATAACCTATTGCACCATTAGTCATGCCTCAGGCAATAGACACAGAAGCTCGCGTCTATGTTTGAACTGTCATAACACTTTGATTTACATGGCAAGTATCATTAGCTGTGTTGAACAGTAGTGACTTCCATTCATGTGAGGACAAAGTGCTGGAGGCTAAATTCAGACGTTACTCTAAACGTGCCATGCTTTCATTTAACATTGTAAGATAAAGGGAAATCTGGTTTCCCTTTTATTTTGAAATAAGCTATGGCTTGAATTTAATATCCCTTTGTTCAATGACCTTTTTGCTCATCATGTTTTGGCCTTTTCAGATTTGGGTGCCATTACCTTTGCTGGTACCGTCGGGACCACGGAGCACCGTGCATTCCTCGATGCTGCCAAAGGGTTCAAACATCTTTCTCACATCAGGGTCAGTCTGTTGTTTTCCCAGCATACCCACAAACAGCTTCCTGTCTTCTAAGGAGGAAGGGGGTTTTCAAGAGGAAGAGAGCGATAAAAACACAGACAAAATAAGATAGTACAGTAATCCCTTGAATATCGTGGTTACAGTAGACTAGACATGGCCGCAATAAATGAAAAAACGCAAAGTAAGATCACCCCCATCATAACTACCACAATACATGTTTTCTCAGCTGTACAGAAATATAAGTAAACAAGTACAGTGATCAAAAAATATTTATTAAATATGACAGCTATAAGCATGTCAAAAGACTAAAATGTATTAATATCTAAATATAATGTATGTATTTAAAAATCTACCCACTTTAAATACTGTCCTCACAAGGAAAACCCTGACCCTAACCCAAAAAAAAACTGGTAAATGGGAGTTTTAGTCCAAGTCCTTTGTCTTTCTTTGCCCATGGGTCCATTGTCCGCGATATTCTAGGGACTACTGTACTCGCCTGACTAAACATGTCAGATAGCAAAACAACTGTTGTTTGTTATAAACAAATCTGTCAAAACATAGGTTTTGTTCTTGTTTTATAAAGCATGAGTATGGTCGAACTTGTTGATTAAGCCTGGCTTTTCCATGAAACCAGCCAGCAGCTTCCCCAATTTTCAGTTCGTTTTCGAATAAAAATGTCCTGCATCCTCTTCCAAAAAACTTGTCGCTGCCTACCTCACGGCTAGATCACCTACCGACGAAACGGGCACGGGCCGCCGACGTTGCTTTGTTAAGTTTTCCCTGGTTTTTGTATAAAGATTTTTTTTTTAAATATTTATTAAAGAATACTTGGATGCATGCCATTGCTATGTTGCCTTTTTTGCTGCATTTGGTCCATTTCTCCTGCTTGCGATTCCCCTATGTGTTAAACCTCAACACTATTGATACACCCAGCAGGTTTCTTTGTCTAATTTTAATAATTATTCATTTGTGTGGGGGTAAGTATCGTGGGAATTGTCCCAGTCAACTTTGGACAGTAGGCTGAATTGTTTGCCAGTTTAATGCAAGGCACAAGGAGACAGACAACCATTCACGATCACATTCAGACTTAGGGGCATACTAAAGTGCTCAACCAGCCTACCCTGCATGTTTTTGGGATGTGGGAGGAAACTGGAGTACCTGAAGAAAACCCACGCAGGCTCTAGAACAGGGGTCGTGAACCTTTTTGACAAAGAGAGCCATAAACAATTCATATTTTCAAATATTATTCCTTAAGAGCCATACTCAGAATTTAAAAGTAAAAATATATGAAAATGTGAGCATTTATTATTCATTTCACTATGTTGAAAGTAAAAAAAGTCTGAATTCTTTTGAGAACATTATTTCACTGTTGCTAATCAATGAGTATCAATGAGAGTATGCATGCAGAAGAGTCTAATGAAGAAAAATGATGATTTAAAAAAGGCGCTAGAGATAGTATCGGCGCCACAGTGCCGGCGTGACGTGCCCATTGGTGCGTTGGACTTAGGTCTCTCACAAGCAATTCCCATATTTTACCACACAGGTTCGCAGAGAGTCATATACACCCATCAAAAGAGCCAGATATGGCTCCCGAGCCATAGGTTCCCAACCCCTGCTCTAGGAGGACATGCAAATTCCACACAGGAAAGGCCAGGTCCCAACATACTCTTAGGATTGTGAGGTGAATGTGCTGACCACTTGTTCACCGAGTCGCGTTTTTTAAATATGCATTCATTAATTCATGTTGTGGGACACGCAGTCCCTACAATAATTTTGATTTTAAATACAATGTATGAAGAGGCCCGGTGGTGCGAGTGGTTAATGCATTGACCTCACAGCTTTGGGGCCATGGGTTCAAATCCTGGTCATGTCAATCTGTGTGGAGTTTGTATGTTCTTCCCAGGCATGTGTGGGTTTCCTCTGAGTATTCCAATTTTCTCACACATCCCAAAGACATGCATAGGAGGTTGATTGGACACTCTAAATTGCCCCTACATGTGAATGGTTGTCTGTCTCCTTGTGCCTAGCTATTGGCTGGCCACCAATTCAGTATGTCCCCCGCCACTGGCCTGGCGTCAGCTGGAATAGGCTCCAGCACCCTGTGCAGCCCTAATGAGAATAAAGTGCTACAGAAAATAAAATGAGAATATTATGTATCAAATTAAATGTTGTCACTGTTATAAAAGATGGCAATTAAAAAAATACAAAAAAATGAGTATTGAATTTCCTTCTTGCCGTTTTATTTTTTTAGAAGCATTTTTTTTTTGGTAAAGGAAAAATTGGATTTTAGGTTGTACTCCTGACATTTTCTTTCCATTAATTATTATTTTTAGATTTGGTCTAAGGACAGGTAGATTGATTAAGAAATGCCATCTTTTTATTATTTTGTATGTAGGTTATTTAAAATTCTAAGAATGTGATGTAAAATGTCCTCCATTTTAATTTGAGGGTTCAATCAATCAAACAAAACAAAAACGTAATTTGTTGTACGTATAAGTGTACATAATGATGTCACCACCTGCAACACTCAGCAACACCACTAGAGTGCAGCAACGCAAAGGCATGTCAAAACAAAACAGCATCTGGCTGGCTCTTGAGATTTGACTTTTTTTTTTTCTTCTTTCTTTAAGTGAGCCCTCAGTCACATCATGTGTCTGTACGTTTTGTTTCCTTCCCTACAAGGTGCACTTTAGTACCCAATACTAATGTACAGTGCATAAAATTGGATATAACATTTACAACTGTTACAGCCAAAGCTGACAAAAAACAGTACCGTGTACTATATTGTGTTGAGGTATGGTTATAAATGACCAAGTATATAATGTATCTTTTATTCATAGAAAATATATTGACAGGACTTGGAAGGAAAAAAACAAAAGGTAGCTCTGTGTTTGCATCTCGCTAATGTGACAGTGAGTCAGCATGACGCAGATGAATTGAATTTCTGATGTTACGCCTTGAAAATAAGAAATCAAATACACACAAGCCACAAATTTAAGTAATGTATGCTATCTAACCGGATATGACTGAATGGCGACAGAAGCCACATGAATTAACCAATTAGTATACACATTACAGCATTACATCTACACTGTAAAACTATATCACGCTATTTTGTGTCACTTACCTCCTCTACTCTCACTGTCTGCTGGCTTCACCTGGATTGGACGATTCATCTGGAAACAAACATACGAGAGTCAGATTCAATGCTTAAATAGCCAGATTTAAACCCTCAAATAACTTTGAAGCAACATGGATGCTTATGATTTGCCATCAGTCCCTGATTTGTTCATTGATCAATCAATCTGTTGCACAACACATACTGGACACAATATTAGGTAAACCTACATATAATCTAACAATAAACCAGCAATAAATGCACGATTTAGTGTTTACAAAGAAAGCCATAAGGAAAGTATTTAACATTTAACTTTAACATTAACATTGTATTTGTTACTGTGCCTATTGTAGTTTGTAATAATAGGAAACTGGAGTACAACTTAATTTACATTGGTAACAGGTATATATGAGAAAAGGCTTTTAATATAATTCAATGAAGCACCACAACCCCAAAAACAAACATGTCGATTGAAGAATACCATCAAAATTAAGTGGTGCTGCTCATGTATTAGATGAGTGATTGGGTGTACTTTATGAAGTATTCCCATGAGTCCATTATCTCTATTGAAGACTCTTCTGCTTTACCTTCCCTTCAGTGACTCTCTCTCAGAATCCACCATAATCCCAACTCTATCATTCCTTCTGCCCCTATCGCGCCGAAACCAGGAAAAGCACACCCACTCACACAGGATTGGGCAAGTGATGAGATTAAGAACACTCGCCGGCTAATCTGGATTACAGGAGCATGCAGCAATAGACTAAAACCAAGATATTCTGAGCCTGACAGAAAAGCAGAGATGACGAACACAGGGTTAAAAGGCGGGTGGTGTTACGTGTGTGTGTGTGTGTGTGTGTGTGTGTGTGTGTGTGTTGTACTAGGAATGAAAGATTGAGCAAAATGGGGGCTAACACAACAACGCAGGATTAAATTTCCTTTTCATCAAGTGACAAACTGGTGAAATGACTTTTTCCCTACCACAATTGCCTGATCTTTTATTTAGCCTTGCGCTATATGAAATTGCACACATGAGTGTCTTTCTAAAATTGAGACTCCATAAAAGGAAAGGGCAAAGGTGGAATGACAAGGAGTAGAAAAGAAGGAGGGTTAAAGGGAGATGTGCAGATTGAGGGATAGAATGGAGCATATGGAGAGAAGAGTGGAGGATGGGAATGTGTGTATGTGTGATGTGTGGGTAGGAGTGGGGGTATGCATGTAGCAGAGTGCTACTCTGTTAATTGTGTCTTAATGAAGGTCTTAATTATGGAGCTGCTGACATACCAGCCACTCACTGATCTTGTGTCACTGATTAATCCGCTGTGATTGGTCACCAGGAGACCCTATTGATCGCTCTCGGCCTCCAGGACCTGCATTCACAACTGCTCCCTGACACCACGCCAAAATAACATTAACACCTGCTGCAAGGGGCCCCTACATCTCCTCGCTGAGGGGGGTCTCATTGATTAGTGTGCAATGGGAAAGTTGTAGCAGGGGTAAAGTCTCAAAATTAGACAACAATCAGCCAGGAACACACTAGTGACTAGTATTTAATGGTGGTGGTCATTGTTCAACTTGCAATTATGAAGTGGACACTTTATTTGTACATTTGCATGAGCTCTAGGATCAGAGTCCGTAAGGGGCAATTGTTTGGGAGATCCTTAGCACTTGTTATGTGCCTTTAAGCAAGTGCTTCTCAAATAGTGTGGGGAAGCAGAGTGGTGCCGAAAAGTAATCCAGTAATCCCTCGAATATCTCGGTTAATGTAGACCAGACATGGCCGCGATAATCAAAAGATCGTGAAGTAGGATCACCCCTATTATAACTTTTTTTCTTCTTCAATGCTAAGTCCTAAAAGTAAAAGTGGCTTCTGTTTAGTTTCAGCGTGGAATTTCACGTTTTTATGAACTTTAAAAAAAGCAAGAAAAAAATCTCAAAGTAGTGAATTCACGATAAGTGAAGACCTGATAATTGAGAGATTACTAGACCAGGGATCTAGTGACTCAGGAAAGATACTTTCAGAAAGACTTTTTAATTCTTTAATTCTGATTGCATATTTTTGCATTTTTCTCAATTGAAATAATTTTGGTGGATGAATTCATCGATTACAATGGACCCGTGGATTTCAGCGTCCCTACCTTACGTTTTCTTCACATTACAAAGAGGAATATGAAGACGTTTTTTCGACCGCTGTTTATGGCATTTCTATCAAGAAGAATTTCTCTCACGTGGCAAAAAAGTTTTAAAAAAAATTCAGAGCTCTCTCTCTCTGCTTATCGTTCACTCAGTTGAGAATCTCTCGTGCCTAATTCAAATTTTAATTTCATAACTATAACAATAATTTTTATTGGTCGCCATACGACGATTTCACATAGGATCCAAGTTGCGGGATAGATTAATGTGGTAACTCGGAGGTCCACTGTATAGGTAGTCCTCAGGGTATGATTTCCTTGACCTATGATGTCCCGATCTGATTATTAAGTATCAATAACGGCAACCGATTCGACTATCCATGTAGTATCGGACAGGGTTAGCTGGTTATGTGTCGATTTAATGTTTCACGAGGAAAAAAAAAAATGAAGAAAATTCATTGTCGACCACAACACAATTCAGAGAAAAGTTACAGTTTTGTCTCCTTTTTAAAATTATTTAAAAGAAATAAACAAAATGAGAAAAACTGAAATAACCATTTTTTTAAAATCAAACTAAGTTTTGTTTTTTATTTTTTTTATTTATACCTAAATATAACTAATTACAGAATAAAAATGAAGATTGAATAAATTCCTAAAATCAGGATTTTTACAGTTAGTTTTTTTAAATAAAAAAATAAAAACAGTTACATTTACTTTTCCTAATATTTACTATTTAAGTGTCTCAAAAAGAAGATTTAGACAATTCTCAGGTCAATGTCACAAAAATCATTGATGTTGTAATCAATTAATTTTCTAATTAATTCACCAAAATATGCGACACCCCTAGTTTGATGTCATTTATCGTCCCTGTCAGTCAAAATTGTTTGGAAGTTAGATGCCGTGAATGACAGCAAATTATTTAAATATTTATATGGGTTTCCGATGGAAACCACGCGTCTATGAGTCGCACAAGCTTGATTCATAATGTTCCTTCCTAGATTTTGATCGCATAAAATCCCTGTCAAATGCTCCTTGGGATTTGAAAAAATACATAGTTCTGTCTGCCTGAACAATCACAGTACAGAGAAAACAAGTCAAGACTGATGGGATGCATTATAATGAAGCTAAATGCAGTGTCGTTGGTGGTACTTCTTAAAAGCCTTAACAATTGTGTCCTTGCCCACTGTTTGCTTTTACGTCAATTACCTCACATTCTGTTTGTGCTTCACCACTTAAGGCAGTGTCACAAGACATGATTGCAATTGTGGAAATACAGTTGGTTGCCATAGTTACGACACTTGTCAAGTCCATTGCCCATATAAAGATAACATTAACTACTGTCTGGGTGTTATTGAACATTAGATGTATGTATCATTTTAGTCTCTGGATCTGCTAAATGCTGGACATTTAGATACAAAATAAGTAAAATCAGTAAGCTGTGAAACATGACATTATAATTTATAGGTACTTAAATATACATAAAGCAATTTAGAGATATTGGATTTTTTTGTGGCAGATTTAATTAGCTGATGTTTGCTTTTCATCAATACGTTAGTATTGGAATAGGTCTGTTGCCAAATAGACTTTCAGTGATGACAGAACATATATTTCAAAATCACTGTGGATCTGAACTCTATGCACTGACGACAACCCATGATAAATGCTGTAGATATGTTAATATATAGGGACACATATTTTGTAAACTGTGGACTGGTGAGTTAGTAATTGTTTATACTTTCATAGTAATTATAATTCCGATGAGTTATTTGCGTGCTTATATGACAAAAATTTAACAATCTTTTTTTATAAAGTGCCTTTCATTGGTAACATGAATCTCAGAATGCTTTAAATAATAACGTAAAATCAAAAATACAAGGTTTGTGTAAAAAAATGATTGAAAAGAAATGGAAATGACAAATGCTGAATGCTTACCTTATTAGTAGATCATCATTATTTGTCATATGAGGAGTATTAATCTTTAATGACTTAATTTGATTGTACATAAAAAAGAGAAACAAAATGTGAGATTCCTTTTTTAAGTTAAAAATAGAAATGTGATTAATCCAGTATAAATGTTTTATTCCAGTAACATAGCTAATATATATTACTATGAAGACCCGAATAATCATATGCCTACGATTATTTTTTCAACTCAAATTTTTGCATGCCTACAATTCTTATTCGGGTGCCTACGATTATTAAGTTTTGCCTCAATTAAGTCCTTGCAGCAGCAACATTGTTCTATGTCATTAACTTTCTACGTGTAAAGCACACGTTCTGTTTTTACTAACGTACTAGTACTAGTAAGAACGTGCAATTGCCACTGGTAGAGTTGCAATAAACATAATTACAATGTATTGGTAGGCCTAATATATACGAGAGTTACGTTATACGCAATTCATTGCAGCAATTATTTGCAACTGTAATACAACTTTGCAACACGATTATCCGTTGTCTTGCAGTATGTAATCGATCATCATGACTTAATTGTGGAATTTAAACATATTATTTTGTTTCATGCTACTAGTAAACTGTTGATTAATATAATAATGATTGTCCTTGTTATGATTTTAAAATAAATATTCCATCATAGCTTTAATTCTATGCATCGAATCTGTTTAGACCCTAATTATCTTGTGCCTACTAATATTCCTTATTTCTGGAATTTTCCACTGCCTACTGTTATTCAGGTGCCTACTATTATTCGGGTCTTCATAGTAGGGGTATAACAAAAACAAGTCGAACAGTTTCATTTGAAAAGTTTGGATTTATAAGAAGCCAGTGTATGGGTCTATGAACTGGTCTAACGATACAGTAGTTTGAACTGGATGAAAATGTTATTACGGTTTTATGTTACCAACATTTTCTTTGACAGGAAACTGCGCTCTTAAAACTCATGTGAGATTTGTTGCAGTTGCATCAGACAGTGATTTGAGTTTGAGAAGAAAGTCTTGCGAGGTAGCCCTCCGGAATGTATTTCAAGATGACTAGACTGTGTGTGAAGTTGAATAAGATGGGAGGCTCATACAAGATTTACAACACTCTGGCAATTTTAAAATCCAATGTATGGAATGAATTCCGATTTTATATGAATAATAAAATAAAGGAGAAAAGAAATGTCGTATGGAAAGACTGTATAAATCTGAGCAAAAGAACACCACATCTTCACACTTGCTTTGTGGGAAAGCATTTGATTCAGTGGTTGGCGGACACAGGACAAAAAAAGACAAAAGATGCAAACATATATTGGTACCACTACTTACAAATGCCTCTACATACGAAATATTCAAGTTATGAAATGCCTCAATGTAAAAATTTGTCTGTGGATATGAAAGATAGAGATAGAGAGAAGATAAAGAGGAGATTATATAGAATAAAAAATGGCAAGGGGATAAACTGAAAGTTTACCACCACTATGCGGTTAAGTGATGTTGCAAAGGAATATTGAGAAATCATTTTAATGGAATAATAAATAATGTATTTGATTTTTAACACGTAATTCATAGAAAATTTGTATACTTTTGCTATTCTTAAAGCGTTTTGGGATTAGTATTGGTGACGTAGAAAAGGGTCGGGACGCTTTTTGACAGAAAGAACTCTAAACAATTCACATTTTTAAATGCAATTCTTGGAGAGCCATATTCAGAATTCAAAAAGCAAAATTAAATGTGCAGATTTTTTTTCATTTCAACACTTTAAAATACAAATATATCTAAATTATTTTAATAACATTGATACACTGCTGCTAATCAATGAGTAGCCAATCACAGGGCAAAATGAGATGAACAACCATTCAGATTTACACTCATACCTGAGGGCCATTTTAAGTGTTTTACCGGCCTACTCTGCATGTTTTGGGAATGTGGGAGGACAATGGACTACCTAGAGAAAACCCACACAAGCCTGGGGAGAACACGCCAACTTCATACAGTGAGGACCAAGCTGGGATTGAATCCTTGACCCCAAAAACTGTGAGGCCGACATGCTGCCATATTTTTTTTTGTTATTCCCCTTAAAACAATGCACCAGAGAACGCGCATTTTTTTCAGCAATTCTGAGACATCACAACTAGAATTGATTGTCAGGTCTGGCCTTCTAGTGCTGTGCTAAACTAGTACATGTTCACAGAATAAAATTACAGTCACATGACAACAAGAGAATAGAAAGCCTATGGATAGCATGCTAGCAGACTGCAAACATCTGCTGCTCATTTTAGGAGTGACATCTTTAATATGGAGATTTTTTTTAATTGGGTGAAGGCAGATGATGAAGAATACCGTATTTTCTCACGTATCAGCCGCCTTCGTGTATAAGCTGTACCCTTAAAATTGCCTTAAAATCGTTGAATTGTACAATTTCTCGCGTATAAGACGCCCCCTGATTAACATTTTTTTCTCCTCCATATTCATGGTTTTAAATAGGGAGTACAAATCTGTTCTTTGAAGGGAAAATCATAAGAAAAATGTTTTTTCTGAGATATTGTATCTATCGAAAAGATCATCTGCTGCGTTACACATTCCTAAAGGGTGTTGCCTGCATGTAGACAAATTAAAAAAGGAAGTCATGTGAGCAGTACAACCAGGAAGTATGTCCATAGTGGTCTAGTTTGTCATCCTTAAGTAAGATGGTGGTGCCCTAAGCGAGCAAGGGCAAGCACAAGTGAGTTTTTTTTCACGTTTATGCAAGATACGTTTCTTCATTCATCGACATCAAAATAAATGTTAAGCGTCTTATCTGTTGCTTTTTTCTGTTTTGAAATAAATGACCGTATTGTCTTACATTATGGCGTTTTGTGCTTATCACCTTTCAGTTTCGTACATGTCAAGTCTAAATTAAGCACAAGCCGTACCCTCGATTCAGTCATCAATTTTTTGAGCGACAAATACGGCATAAATGCGAGAAAATATGGTAATTTAAATCTCATTAAAGTCACTTTCATAGCACCTTCAACTCATTCGTTGAATGACTTAACATCAAACTCTGTTATGAAAAATAAGCAGTTTCGGGACATGATAAAAAAAAAAAACATTAAATATTCATGTTTCAAATAATTCAAAATATTCTGTCTACATAATCTTGTCTAGCGTTCTTGTCAAACTGCATTATTTCAGTCCAGCATGCAATCCACTGCAACGATATCACGCACTAAGTAAATATTAGCCTTTACCTCGTGTAAATCTCACTATTAAGCATCTTTTTTTGTAAATATTTTGCAATTTTTAAACTTTAGAGTCACTGACGGTGTAGTGGTTCAGTTGCCTGACTTCGCCCACTCAGTGCCGGTGAGATTGTGGGTGTAAATGGTTTTCTGTCTTGGTGTGTGACTGGGGTGTACTGGCTTTTACCCAAATTCTGATGGGATAGGGTCCAGCGCCCTCGGCAAATGTTGTTGAAAATGGATGTAAGAATGTATTTTACTACTTTGCACTTTGACTATTTGCACTATAGAAAACACTTCAATTTGTAAATTGTCACATTGTACAATTGTAGAATAACAATAAAGGTATTTATTCATCAAGCCCTCTTAAAATGATTCCAATATTAAATAGAAATCATGATTTACTTGCATATTAATGCGGTTGAACTGAACTGATATGAAATATTCCCCCTTTTTAAAATGAAATCACCCTTGAATAATGTTGCACCTACATATAAAAAAGTGTACACTTTAGTGAACACTAATATATCCATTCACTAGTTATGAAATAAAAGATAAAGTACATACATTATCAACTACAAAAATGTATTGAAATTGACTCAATACTAGATGAGAACTGGCCCTTGTTCCATTTGCTATTCTCATGACTAACATGAATCATTACAAACAATAAGCATCAAGCAAAAATGATAGTGAAAAGAGATCAGATTAGTGCAACGACACGATAATTTATCTCCGTTGTTATGTTTGAACGAACAGTGGTGGTGGCCAACAAAGACAAACAGTGAGAGGGCCGCGATGGCAAAGATAAGAGCAGCAGAGCAGATGGCCCTGGTAGATAGAAAACCAAATATACAAGAGGGACAACAGTGAGAAGTGGAGGCCATCAAGACTGAGGCACTCCAGATCGGCACGGCAACCGGCCCCCGGGCTCGGATGACAGCCACATTCGCATTGGCCATCTCCATGACAACACCTGCGCTGAAGCCCGGCAGTGCATCAGGTAAACAGCACGCAGAGCAGATGAAAGACAAATGAAAGGGGACAAAAGGTGTTTATGGGTCAGGAGATGGAGGGAGTGGATATGTGTGGAGGGATTGGAGGATGGCACGTGAAAAAAAATAGGTAAGGGGAGAGGGGTAGAGATTTGTGCCTGTTGAATGTCGAATCTCCTCATGAGCCTTCATCACTGACACATTTTGCAACCTTTGTCCCTCCTCTTCCTCCTGTTGCTACCTCTCCTCCCTTCATACAGCTTGTTTACAAAAACTGTGAGAGGACATCATGCAGGTAAAGAATGTCTCATCGACAACAAACTAAACACATGTTATATACGCATTCAACACAGGACTACACGTACGTTTGGCATCCTCGCGTCAGTTAGCACTGTCACCTTTAAGCACTGTGATGCCACACAGGATTTTGTAGGGATGATTGCATATTGTATTTATAGATGATTCAAACAAGCCCCCACCACCATTACTGACTGTGATGTAAACACGTGAGGGAGTGATGCTTGCTTCTAAATCTAATACATTTTCATACAGTCGAAATGTTTGTTTATATTATAAATGGTGACATTTTTTTGTTCTGATGTTGCATCTTTCTCACCTTTGTTCTCTTCAATTTTGCCTGTGAATGGATAATATATCAGTGGACCTCTTTTGCTCCTTCAAGAACATTTACAGCGCGGAGGCAGACTTGGAGGTGGGTTGGGGGAGTGATTAGAGGGTGGGGCTGTGGGGCACAAAGACAATTTTCCTTCCTCACCCTCCCTCTCCTTCACTCCATCACATAGCAGCGCTGGCCATTGCATCGTGCTGGGTCGCTTAGCAACCTGGCATCCCTTGTCCCAGCTGTCTCCAGGCAACGAGACCTGCGACCATAATCAACCTGCCACCTCCTCCTTCTTCCCTACTTGCTTTCTCTCCTGTTTCAACTGCTTTTTAGTCACCATTCTTGTAGACAAACTCCAGACATAGGTGGCAAATGATATATATCTACATGTAAAAATGAAAATAAAAGATAATGAATACATGGGGATTGTTGGACTAAAACAAGAGATGGCGGCCTGCTCTTTTTGTTCTGTACAAGCACTGTTACTCAAATCAGACTCCAGATATGAACCAGACTGACAGCTCGTCAATATGCAATTCAATAATATTCAATCACTTGATTCAGACTGGAGTGTAAAAGCTGCTGCACTATTGTGTCCCTTGCACATTACAACTGCCTGTACAAAACAAATCAGAACCGAAGCCCTGTGGTATTGAAGTTATACCAGTAGCGAAGAAAAGACTTAATTGGGTGCAAAATTAATCTAATGTAGAAGCTGACTCTGATTTTTAAATATAATCAGCACCTAATATAGAACACATCAATGTCCATCGACAAAAATAAAATATTTGTTCATTAGGTTGTATTTCAGTTTAAAAGGGCACAGAGCTACGTCATATGTACCGTATTTTCCGGACTATAAGTCGCATTTTTTTTCCCTAGTTTGGCTGGGCCTGCAACTAATACTCAAGTGCGACTTGTTTTTTTTTCTATGACTACTGATAGTCTGTTCTGTTTTTTTTTTATAGTCATCTGAAAAACTGTTATGTTAACAGATGTCTAGTTAGCCTGTTGCTCTTCATTTCACTGTTGTAACTTTAATTGTTACTTTAATGTTTGTTCTTGGTTTCTGATCAAATAAAAAAATGACCTCCCAAAAGTTTGACTCGTATGTCAGTTCAACTTTGATATTATTTTTCCCCACCCTTGATTTTATATTCTTAGGCCCTTCCAACTTATACTTAAGTGCGACTTATAGTTCGAAAAATATGGCAAATATAAATACCTACTTCTATAGAAAATACAACCTCTGAAATATAACAACTGTTACCCCTATACTTTTAATTTTATGGGAAAAGTCATTTTCTTGATAGAAAAACAATCATCAAATGTATGTGAATGTATATTTTTTTATATTTAAACTCTGACAACATGACAAAACATCTGATTTAAAAAAGAACAGTGTTGTTCGAAAAGACTAATAAACTGCGGACAGCCACGTACTACCCAGGTAGAGAGACAAACTGATTTTGAAGATTGATTTTGAAAGATCATACAATAAATGAGAGCATATTTTACTTGAAAAATTAGGTTAGATAGAAAATACTCAGAAGAGGTTTGTGCACTTACTTTAATTTACTATGAATTGATTTAAATCATTTAGTATAGTTGAGCCAATTGAGGAAGTAAACCATTTCTTTTTCATTATCATGATTTTTTTATACTAAAATCAGCCTCAGTCTAATCTGTTTTTGTATTAAAAAAAAAAACTTTTTTTCATTTATTGCAGCGCAACTGCACATCATTGTGAAATATAGTTATAGATTATTTTATTAAACCAATGCCAAGTCATTTTAAAAAGTAACATTTTAAATTACTAACGAGTTAATTTTGCATACTGTACAGTGCTTGCAACAATAAATAAAGCCCACATCAGCCTTCCACATTAATCAGCATAGTGATCAAACCAATATAGCAGATGGCGCAGAATCTTAATGTTTGGAGAACAACCTAGCTATAAATATAATTATTTTTCAAACCAAACAATTCCAATATCGACTTATTATTTAACCTTGACAGAAAACTTTGTGCGATATTCTCCTTGTGTATTTTGAAGTTGTTTTTGATGGTGTGCCGTTTTAATATTTTACACTCATGTATGCCATACCACACTTTCATCCTAAAATACTTTATTTATACCATCAACATCTAAAAGAGAAGAAGAACAAGAAAAAGAATAGAATTCTGGTCTCATATTGATAAATTATAGCCCTCTAATAAGTAGATCACTGTAATCTCGTAAACAAACCGCAGTGAAAAATAAAAACTATCATCTCTTCAGACTGTTAAATATTCATGTCAGCTGCTGTTTGACTCGACTCAGCGGAGCAGAGAGAGAAAAGGATGGATTGTTGGACAGATTTCCCTCACAGAAGTACAGCATGTGAGTACAGATAACTTAACTCATTTTCAATCGGACTTCTTGTATGCCATGATAACTCTACTGTTTTACGCTTAGACCCTTTAGATTACCACCTTAATGCCAAAGTTCTTTTAGCCAACAAAAAAAAAACCTTCCACCTTTGTGTGAATCCCTGGTTTGCGCACACAAGCAAACAACCCCCCACCCAAAAAAACACTATTTCTCAGTAACAGATGTCTGTATTTAAGCTGATAAACACACTGCCTCAATGCACCTACAACCCCCTCTCCATCACCCGTATTGCAACCCACTGTTCATGTTGTCAAATGTTTCATCATTTCATTCACGTAGCCCACCCCCCTTTGTGTGCCCAATTTCACTTGAATTCACAGCAGTGTACAGCCTTGACAAATCCAATCGGCATTCATATTTGCAGTCACTGTGGAGTGACAAGTGACCTTTTTTGTTGTCGCAGTCATGCCTTGTCTTTCTAACTCTATATTCAACTAAATACCATACAAAGATACTGTACATAATATGGTGCTCAACTCTATTTTGTTGACCTTTGCTTCATATGTGAACACTAATTTTGAGTACAGAGGTACCTCAACATACGAGTGCCCCGACATACAAACAATTTGAGATACGAGTAAAATTTGGGGTAAATATTTATCTTGAGATACGAGACAAATTTTGATGAACGAGAATACAGTGGACGTGAGAGGCTGCTCATATTTTACTTTTGTCAAGGGAATCTTTCCCCATGTGACTTTTAATGGATTGAAAATTTCAGATATTTCCGAAGAAATAATTTAAAATTGTGATCACATATACTGTGTATCTTATATAGATTTAGCAGGAAAATAACGGCACTCAAATGTAAAATGGCATCTCGTAAACAGTATGCTCCACCAATAAGTAAGGGTGTAAAAATAATATACCGATCTTGATCAACACGTCATCGTTAAGCAGGTCTCAAATCAATTTAATCAACATACAAAACATCATTATTATCAATTTTTAGACATTTTTTGTTTGAAAAAAGTTTTCTTTCAGTGACAAACCAGCAAAATTAGTCAGTATAAATGTGTTATGTTACAAGCGCGTTGCCCTGCAAAAAGTCCCCCCTCTCTCTTTGTCCCTCTCTCTTTCCCCTCCGCAGAATCTGTCCAATTTTAGTACTTTTAAACATATTTTAGTACTATTAAACATATTTTAGTACTATTAAACATATTTTAGTACTATTAAACATATTTTAGGACTATTAAACATATTTTAGGACTATTAAACATATTTTAGGACTAGTAAACCACTAGATATTTGTTACTTTGTTAATAGATGGCAAATTAGAACAATCCAATCCAATATCCTATTTTTGGTGTTTTTTTTGAGAGGGCTGGAACATGGAAATTAATTTGTTCTTAGTTCATTTCTATGAGACACGTTCATTTGAGTTACGAGTAAATCGACATACGAGGTCAGTCCTGGAACGAATTGAGCTTTTATCTCGAGGTACCACTGTAGTTACGTCTGTCTATTCGACGATATTTGAAGCCCCGCTCTTCATATTTTCAATATTCAAAAAATAAAATCCTAAAACATGCCATTTCTAAGTAAATTTACTTCTCTTAAGACAAAGACAATGATTGAAAATATGACCAAAATCTGCAGTATTCCCTAAAAGGACATTTCCCTAATTCCACGCCTATTGACTAAATTGATACTCAGATAAATCTTTATTGTCTTTAAAAACTGTAATTTTGTTGTTTTAATTTTTCATTTCCCTCTTGTAACTGTAAGAACATTTGCTCAAATAAACAAGATTTTCAAATTTGTATTAGTATTCGAGGAACATGCCCCACAATACGAATGCAACCCAATTGCAAAATGACCTTAAATTCTGGAATAACCCTCACGGACACGTGACAAATAAAGGAAGTGACACCAAATACTAAGTGCACAAATGACCATTTCCTTTCTCGTATATGTGTATGTATATGTGTATATATATGTGTATATGTGTATATATATGTGTATATATATATGTGTATATGTGTATATATATGTGTATATGTATATATATATATATATATATATATATATATATATATATATATATATATATATATATATATATATATATATATATATATATATATATATATATATATATATATATATATATATATATATATATATATATATATATATATATATATATACATATATATATACACATATACACATATATATACACATCTACATATATATATATATATATATATATATATACATATATATATACACATATATATACACATCTACATATATATATATATATATATATATATATATATATATATATATATATATATATATATATATATATATATATATATATATATATATATATATATATATATATATATATATATATATATATATATATATATATATATATACACATCTACACATATATATATATATGTGTAGATGTGTATATATATATATATATATATATATATATATATATATATATATATATATATATATATATATATATATATATATATATATATATATATATATATATATATATATATATATATATATATATATATATATATACATATATAAAGCTGTGCTATAATTGGCCTTTTATTTTAGACTATTGATAAACGCCCCTTTGCGCTGTCTGGATGCTTATGGCTGACTACATATCACAATTAGTCACGCATTCCGGTCCGAGGCAGCTCTTTCCTCTCATATGGACATCTCAAATACACTCAAGCAGGAAGGAAAGCACAAAGGAAAAGCATCCAATATTAATACAACCGCCATCCATCCTTAACTGTGAATGAGTGTGCTCTTTACTTGGAAGGCACACACACACTATACACAAAAGCAAAGCGACACAGACACAAAAGCAATATACTTCCCTCATTAAACTGTGTTAGAGTGAACACCTGCCCAACACCCTTCCCCCTCTCACACATACAAACAAACACAGTCACTTGTCACATGTTGAAATAGCGATTGCCTTTAAACCAAAGTGTGGATCATTGTAGCAAATATTAATTCAGCTAAGTGACTTTTGATGAAGGGTAATATGTGGCGTTTCTAATGGGGCAGAGATGAAGCAATATGTGAAGTCAAGCAACTCGCTCGCGTATGGTGGCAAATGGCTTTACTGTTCAATAATGGCTTCATCTAATGTAGGATAAACATATATTTGCACACCGACAAGCCACAAAACAAGTGGCTAAGAATCAAAGGACACAAAAAAGGCCCCTCCCCCCGATAGCACTTATTCATCCTTATTCGGCTTTCTCATCTCAATTTTAGATTCGTAAACTTGCACCTGAAGTCAAACACAAAGCCAAGTACTTTGTTTGTCATCTGTCTGTTTCCATTTTGTCTTCATGTGGGGGTTTAGTAACTGGGTCAGTGGTAAGGGAATTAATATTGGCTTTTAAGCAGTGTAAAGACTAATTATAGGAGCATAGTTCATTTTGCTCTACAGCTCCCCCTGCAGTTGTAAAGTGTGATTTACTATTGACAAAAGATACAATTACATGTCAAGCGAGGTAATCGACACAAAAACGCCAGGAAGCAGTAGTTATTTTGCAGGATTGACAGATACACAAACATACTGCACTTTTCGACTTTTCGAATGTATTTGTTATGTTTCTGTTTGCGTTGGTACAAACATCGTTCAGCCATTAGACAAAACGGTCTGGGTGGGATAACACGATAAAACACGGAAGTAGAAATTCATTCCAGAGTTCCAGTGTGCTACACTTGTGATCATATGACTTTTTCCTTCATTCTAGTGCAAAAAATCTTAATAAACAGGCATTTGATGTATTTTACTGCAAAGTTTTTATGTTGGCATTTGCCCAAATGTCAAACACACATTCCTCATTGCTGAATCCCGAATCATGATAGCTACGTACTGCTAACCAAACAACATTTTTCGTAATGGCTGTGGCTACGTAATTTCGTTATATGCAAAAAGTTGGGTATTTCAGACCTGGTCCAAACTCACTTTGCTTGGAATCGAACTGATACCATTTCATCACTAAGTGCACGGACCGGCTGTTAATCCGCACCAGTTTGCCGATTTATATACACCCCAGCACAAAAGGTGCACACCATGAACTTTATGAGTTTTAGTCTAAATTAAGTAGGATGCAACCAGAATCTAGTCTGCTGGTTGGTAGCTGTGCAAATCACCAATCGCTATACATATTGTACATTCGACTATATTGGATATTGATTTATTCCTTTTTGAAACCGCTTATGATCACAAGGATTATGGGGGCTGCTGGAGCCTATCCCAGCGAACTACGGGCACCAGGACACCCTGAATTGGTCTGCCATGATAAAGGGACTGCAATCAATTTATTACTATTAAGATTATACGTGAATTAAAAACGATCAGTTAAATTTAGCCTGAAACAATCAAAGTCATAAAGCAATTTGTTGTTTTTGACAATTAATTTTGTTGAATCAAATTTAAACACCAATTAACAAACCTCAAATCTTGCATAGCGCTCAAAGAATAATGTATTTATTTCTACAAAAAATCTAAATCTCAACGAACAACATATTTCAATGTCTACATCTATCACATGTTTTTATGGTAATGACCTGAATGATATCTAATTTTTACCGCAACATTGCGATGTGCGCATGCGCAATACTCACATCGCAGGACGTGTAAAACATTTATTTAATCAACTTTTTTTTTTTTAAACCCACACCTGGGTCTTTTAATGAGTGCATCAGGCTCTTTGCCAACAACATCTCATATGTGGAGCCAACAGCTTCGCCTAACATAAATAAGCTGTGACAGCTGCTTGTTTAGTGATACATTGATTTCAGACACTTCAAATGTGTACAACAATTATATGTTTTAATTCGGCACTCTTTGGAGATGATGGGGTGGGAGCTGTCTCATCTTCCCCCACTCCCAACTTAGTAGCCAAGCTATCCTCCGACCCCCATCTCCCCACATGACATCAAATCGGTCGGTGCCAGTTAATTTGTGTATTTTAAGAACAAAAGTCTCTCTCTTGCACTGGTGGGTGAATGCACACACATCCATATAAAATGCAACACTACAGTCTTTTTACTGGAAATTTTCTTTAGTAGCTTATGTGCTGAAAAGTGTGAGCACTCCTCAATATACAGTGGTACCTCGACATATGAGTGCCCCGAGCAATTTGAGATATGGGTAAAATTTAAGGCAAATATTTAGCTTGAGATACGAGACAATTTTTGATATATGAACTTACAGAGGACGTGAGGGACTGATTGCTCACGAGAACATCATGGACACTGTCTTTCTGGTCGCAACTTCTTCGCGCAATGTCTCTGAGCCTGGCCTGTGACGTCCTCCCTCGTGTAATGTCTCCTCTACGAGCACTGGGTAGAGCGTTTCATTTTTTTGGGTGTTTTTTTTTTCTTCCCGTTAGTCAGAGCGAATGGCGGAGCGATCGCAAATACGAGGAGTATATACTACTTCTTGTTGGCAAGTGGCCAT
The DNA here is from genome assembly GCF_051989575.1 of Stigmatopora nigra. Lineage (NCBI taxonomy): Eukaryota > Metazoa > Chordata > Actinopteri > Syngnathiformes > Syngnathidae > Stigmatopora > Stigmatopora nigra. The sequence continues at coordinate 1,691,545 of NC_135528.1, read as the reverse complement.
GTTTTATCTTTTTGTGAGGACATTTTTGTGCATCATTTTGGGAATATTTTGAAGGGAATACAAAAGCAAACAACCCTCAATAGGTTGCATCTGAAAGTCAGGGTGAAGGCGGGGCAAATAGAGCTAACCCAGGAGAAGAAAGGTAGAAAAATTAAAACAAAATTAGAATTAAGTTTAGTGTAAGGTTAGATTAAACTTATTTTTGAGTGTCTTCATCATAATCCAAGTTCATTAAAATTTGTTATGTTATGAGCGTGTTGCCGTGCAAAAAGAATTATTGTGTTTTTAGTTCATTTCTATGGCATACGTTTATTTGAGTTACAAGTAAATCGACATACGAGCTCAGTCCCAGAATGGCTTAAGCTTGTATCTCAAGGTACCACTGTACAGAACTGTGCTGTGCCTGTGGCCCGGATAAAAGGTAGATTGCTTGGATCCTGAAAAAGAAAATCTTGAAAAAAAAATTTGAGCATCTATTAATTTAACGGGTTTTTTGTTTTGTTTCAGAACTTGTTCCCTTAAAATTTTAATGTTAGTGAAAATTTTAAAATAAATAACATAAACTTGAACATTATGGGCTAATTAGCAACGAATAGATAAATGTTTTTCACTTTTGTCAGAGGAGTCTTTCCCCATGTTACTTTTAATGGATTGAAAAATTCAGATATTTCCAAAGAAATAATTTAAAATTGTGATCACATATACTGTGTATCTTATATAGATTGAGCAGGAAAATAATGGCACACATATGTGAAAAAGCATCTTGTAAACACTATGATCCACCAATAAGTAAGGTTATAAAATTACTAAATCGATCTGGATCAACACGTCATCGATAAGCAGATGTCAAATCAATTTAATCCAAATGCAAAGCATCATTATTATCATTTTTTAAGACATTTTTTGTTAAAAAAAAAGTTTTCTGTCTGAAATCTTTCAGTGGCACACCCGCAAAACTAGTCAGTATAATTTTTGCTTAAAGTGATATTGAACTACCAGTCTTGAGGTTCGTCTTCCTTTTGCCCAAAGGCCAGCAACCCCTGCAACCTTTTTGATGATGAGTGGTATGGAAGATGAATGAATGAATGTGTACATAATATCATATAATAATCAAAATGCTTACATTTACCTTGGCAGGCTTTGTAACATCAGCAGGTACGGTGTTCTCTCCACAGAATCAATAATATATCGTATCATCATGAAATTGGTGATTTACACCACAAGTAATAACATAAAAATTGGTTTATTATTTATAGCATCGTGTTTTACGACCTAATGTGCTACTAAAATTTGGTTAATGTGAAAATGATGGCATGTTATTGTATATTTAAATGAGTTTAATAGCGAGGGACAGACCTCTCAGCAGCAATATTTTCTCATTCAACATCCAGGTTGGTGATTCAAACCACTGTTATCTTTGCATTCGTGTTTTTTTTTTTTGCTTTTGTACACATATGACCATGAGATGCCTGAGTCCATTATTCTTATGCAGTGTATGTGAAATTAGATTACATCTACACCATGGCTTAGACCAGGGGTGGTGAGGTCGTGCTTGTGTGACGCTAATAGGATGGTTTTTGTCTTTTTTTTTTTTTTTAGACAAAGGGGAGTGGGTTAGTGGACGTAGAAGCTTGTTCCACTTGTTTTAGGGGGAACAAATTGTGGGCTGGTAAAATAAAAGGATAGATGAGTAGGGAAAGGAGCGGCAGGCTATTAGCCCTGGGACCTGCTGATCCTCCACGAAAGGTCAGGAAGGTCACACTACTGTCACGCTAACAATGGGATTAGTTTTGTCACAATTGTCCTGGCAGCCTTTACTGTCAAACCGTCCCTTAACATCAATAGACTGGCTTTATACCAACACCCTCTTAGTGATAGGTTGATTTATATATAGTGGTACCTCGACATACGAGTGCCCCGACATACGAGCAATTTGAGATACGAGTAAAATTTTGAGCAAATATTTATCTTGAGATGCAAGACAAATTTTGATATACGAACATACAGCGGAGGCGAGAGGCTGATCATATGAACGTGTAATGTTTCGACGAGCACTGGGCGGAGCGTTGCATTTTTTTCAGTGTTTTGGGCGAATTAGAACAGATACAAATGTTTTTTTCTAGCCAATATCCTGTTTTTTTGTGTGTTTTTTTCAGAGGGTTGAAACAAATTAATTTGTTTTTAGTTCATTTCTATGGGAAACGTTCGTTTGAGTTACGTGAAAATCGACATACAAGCTCAGTCCCGGAACGCATTAAGCTCGTATCGTGAGGTACCCCTGTACAATTATCAAGGCAAGAATATACAGTTTCTAGGCTAAAATGGCTTTGTATGGATCAACCAATTTTTGTACAAGTTAAATGCCTGGTGCCTTTAGTTAGCTTGAATAGGATCCAGTATGCCCCGCGACCCTTGTGAGGATAAGCAGTTTGGAAAATGAATGAATGAATAGCATGAACTGTTCAATTAACACATTGTTAAAAATGTAAAGTGTTGAAATATAGATTAAATGTTGATGACTCCTAAAATATTTTAAGATTTGGAAACAAAACAATAAAACACATTACCTTACTTACAAAGTAAGATTGAGCATTTTTGCAGTGCTACTTTTATCTGCTGCCAATATTTCACACACATGCAAAAAATTTAACGGAAATCTGTTGTTGATATTTTATGGGCTTATGTGGAGTATAAATCCAACAAAAAGTTAAACAAGTGGTGATAAAAATGACTCTTGGAACAGAATTACTCAATCAGACATTGATCATCTTGAGGTTTGCATCTTCTGGACTTTGAGAGATTTTTTTTCCCGTTGCTTTTTTCCCCCTGAATCTGAATTCCCCTACTCTATTTACTTTAATATACAGTAATACATTGACATACGAGTGCTCCAACATAGAAGAAATTTGAGATAAGAGGAAATTTCCGAGCTAAATTTTGCCTTGAGATATGAGACAAATTTGAGATACAAACATACGAGATTGTTCCTGCTGCGGACCGAGTATGCGAGAGGCTGCTTTTGAGCATCGCCCTGTCTTTGTCGCCGCATCTCCCTAGTATAAAGATATCTACAAGCAGCGGGCCATACTGGTTGCATTTTTTTTACTGGAAAGAGCCGATAATCTGCAAAAAAACACCGGAATCTACATGGACTTGAATGCAAAACAAGCATCTGAAAAAGACACCAGCTGAACCCTTAAAAGCGAGTACGGCTGCTTCGATAATTTAAAAAAACAAACTGGGATTCAGAGGCTTGAAGAAGCAGCAAGCTCAGACTCGAAAGACATTAACATGTTTGCCTTGGTTATCGCACAAGAAGGTTTAAGTTAAGTGTAAGGTAAATTTAATTCATTAAGTGTGTGTGATAAGTAATCTAAGTTAATTTAAGTTAAATTCAAAGTTTATTATGTTACGCGTTGGCGTCCAACAGTCAAATTTGTATTTAGTTATTTTCTATAGAACAAAAATTGATTAGAAAAACAAGTAAATTGACATACAAGCTCGGTCCCGGAACGCATTAAGCTCGTATCTCAATGTATTACTGTATAATGATAACTTTTGACCATTTCATTTTTTTCCTGGTGTGACTTCTGTTTATATGTTTATTTTAAATGACTCTAACTAAATAGTAGAGGTCTCCGGGCGAACATTGACACTCGGAGGTGGCAGTGAAGAGTGTCGATTCCCACCAAAATAACAAAAAAGGAAATGGTTGGGAGGGTATAAAGTCTTGTTAGTAAAAGAGGAAGCGATGGCAAGTTGGGCGCACACTCAGCCTCAGTCATCCTTTGCCTTGTCGCCTCATCTCTCACATAGTGGCTTATTATAGAGACGTGGCTGTCATGTCATATTTAGCTCTTGAGATGTTGGCACACCTGCTGCCTGGCTATGCTAATATCACTACTTTGATTCAAATTTGGAAGAAGGTGCTGTGTTGAAAGAGAAAGACATGAATGGGAGAGATGGTGTTGACATGTAGCACAATAAAGTGGATAGATGCGCATTACTGACATCCCATGTGAAACATAAGAGCTTCCTGTGACCTCCGATTGAAGCATATCTGCTTAAGGGGAAGTTGGGGGGTGCATGTCAAACTTAGATCGTTTCCCCCTTTGTGTCACTGTCTGAGACTTTTTTTTTTATTTGTTTTTTTCACAGCCAAGTGAGCTGGCACGGCCTTAAAAAGACACAAAAAAATGCCACTCACCCCTGGCAGCGTCTTCTGCTCATGCAATGCATTCTGGGCTTTAAGGGCCGACTCACGTGCACAGTACGTCAGGAAGGCACATCCTGGAAGTGACAAGTAGAGAAACATCCGCAAATGTTAAACTCATGTCATTTGAATGTCAAATCTATGTGTAATGTCAGCATTGGGCGTGTCGTGGTGGTCAGCTCAGCTAGCATACAAACTGGGCCAAACATCCTTCTTTAACTTATGCAGTCTTCCTGTGGCTGTACCTGTACTGTTTGTGTCGAAATAAATGAATAAAAAGGTGATTCTGGGCATCATTCTTTGTTCCAGAATGTAGTTAATGGCACAGGGCTTACAATAACAATAATGTTTGATGATCAAGCCATCATGGGACCCAAAAGACCAACTGTTTGATCGTTTGCACTTTTAACCCTTCAACTGCCTAGAGCAGTGGTGTCAAACATACGGCCCGCGGGCCGGATCCGGCCCATCTGGTGGTTTGGTACGGCGCGGGGAAGAAAGCTGCATTGTATAAAAAAAATATGAAATTTCTTTAAAATATGTAGTTTTTGTATTATCCGCTAGGGATGCAGTGTTTTAGTACGTGCAGACGACATAATTGCTGTGAAATGTATTCATTTGTTCAAATTGCTTTCCAGATGTTGAAAAAGTGTTTTTAAGTTCCACAAGGCTGGTACTAAATGTTTTTGGAACATTGTTACTATTTCTGTGATCAGTTTTATGTACAACACACTTAAATATATGTTTAACTGTGTAAAAGTGTTGTTAAAATTGCCCATACTTTATGTTATTCTCTTGTTCATAATATATTGTTCATAATGTAAAAGGAAAATTCTGTTAATAAACATTTTGATAATTGACTCATTCTTTGCACTAATTATTAGTATTAGTGACTAATACAAAGGAAAAAGAGGGCTTATTGTTAGTTCTATGTAATTTTGCAATGAGTTTACTGGTCCGGCCCGCTTGATCTCAAATTAAGCTGTATTCGGCCCGCAGACCACAGGGAGTTTGACACCCCTGGCCTAGAGCATACTTTGGCGAAGATTGAACCTCTCACATGACAGGCCTAAATAGCAAAAATTCACCAGATGCCAAAAAAAGTTTGGAAGTTAAGGTCATGCTCAATACACCCAGTAGAAACCCCAAATAATGTCCAAAGGCCGTTAGGTGCTTCCATCTCTCGCCAGCACGAAAACATAATCGCCTTCTGCAGAGCCGTTGTTCAAATGTAAACAAAAGACGAGTGGAAGACGAACATTTTACTGGACTTTTTTTGGATTTTAAACTCCAAAAACCTTTCATTTAACAAAAAAAAAAGTAGAATAAATATATGAATAATCTTAGAAAGGGGGGCCCGGCGGCTGAGTTGTTAGCGCATCAGTCTCACAGTTCTGGGGTCTTGGGTTCAAATCCAGGTCGGTCCACCTGTTTGTTAGCATGTTCTTCTCGGGCTTGCGTGGGTTTCCTCCAGGTACTCTGGTTTCCTCCCACATTCCAAAGACATGCTGGGTAGGCTGTTTGGACACTCTAAATTGCCCTCAGGTATGAGTGTGAGCGTGAATGGTTGTGCTCGTGCCCTGAAATCGGCTGGCCACCGATTCAGGGTGTCCCGCCCCTCATGCCCGAAAGTCAGCTTATAGGCTCCAGCACCCCCCTCGACCCTGAGGAGGATAAAGCGTTTCAGAAAATGAATGAATGAATACATCTTAGAAAGCTAATATTGGTATATTTGGATGAGAAATAGTCTATACACCATCAGAAAAGTCAGCTGTGATGGGCTCCAACACCCCCCGTGACCCTTGTGAGGATAGAACATTTCAGAAAATGAATGAATGAAAAAATCTCAGAAAGGAAATATTGAAATATATGGATGAGAAATTGTCTATACAAAATCTGAAAATTATGCAAAAGAAAGAAATACAACCTTAATATATTTTAAGTAAAATGCAATTTTTCAGAACCACAAACCCTCCCCCATAAATCTTTTTTAGGGTCAAGTGTAGAAACTTTTCATGGTTTGCCCTAAAACTTATGCCCAGGGTTCAGCCTGTTTAAGCCTTATATTTAAAAGATTAAACCAGGTGTGCACAAGTAAAAATATTTATATATATGTCCAATGAACTGATTTCTACAATGACTCAGGTCGCTGGATAAAATACAATACACCACATGTCCACAACGTTTACTATCTTACTGTCTTTCTCAGACCCACCAAAATTATCTGAGACGGGGGAACTTTAAACTAAATGTCAGTCCCCAAATTGTCACAAGCATCAGGCTTATCCTCCAAAATATGCACCGTGAAATTTACATAATCAAGATACACTTCTCACACTGAAGCGTGTTATAAAAATAGATCCCCAAATGTATTTCATTCATTAATTTTCAGCAACGTTTAATCCCTGTTGGCTTCTCAATGTAATATTTAATTTAAGAAAATCTAATCTAACATTTACGCACTGGATCGTTCGCCGACTCATTGTACTCGTTTTAGAAAACCAAAATGTTATGATCCCTGACAATAAAAGGTCTCCCAAGTTTGTCATTTTATCTCCACAATGTCTTCTGACTCTTATCCATGTCCAGATTAATTACCACATTTAGAAATGTGATTATTACTTGTGTTTATTAAAAAAGGGCAAAAACTGAGTATTAAAAAACGGTTTGAACCTTTATAAAACCAAGTTTGACTGACTAAAAATTCTATGCATCATCTGGGTGTTGATACTCTACCTTTTGGAGCCATTGTGTCTAGATTTCTGTAGTCCTTCATAATAGAAAACCGCTTTCATTAACCTTTTAGGGCTTCCACCAATCATGAATATGTAAATATATGTAGAGTAGGTGGCATAGGTGTTGGGGGGGCCGATACCACCTGGCCCACAAGTCTCCCAAGTGACTGATGGTTGATGTGAATTCATATTAAGCCTCTGTTTTCCACGCTGAGATTTGCATTTGAAATGACAGTGAGGCAAATTATTAACCTAACAGCTCTACTCTGTCTGTCATAGCAGGTGTATAATATGCTTTACTGTGCAGGAGGTGGAGTGGCTGTCTGGTAATCAGATTTGAGCCTGGAGACCTGTTGAGTTAAAGTGTCTTATAAGATGGCTCAAATCATGCAGTACAACTTTGATCCTGCTGCAAAGAAAAACAACTTGAATAATCGGGTCATTCCAGAGTTAGACATTTTACTAGCCAATTTCATATTTTAAATAATCCAGATGCAAAATACTCTCTTATGCATTTTCTGAGGACATTTTCTTGCTCTAAGCCCAGAATTTTTTTTTTTAACTAGCATATAAGTCTAGAGTACTTACTAAAATGTAATTTTGTTTTGTCAACCACTACACCAAATAACCAGTATTAAAAAATATTACAAACTTATTTACATTGAAATCAGCAATCATACTTAGACAAACAATAAGCTGTACTCCTAAAATAAAGCTAGCATTAGTTGCATATTTGCAACCCTGCCTACACCAACGATACCAAATATTGTTACCGCCAAACCAATTTTGAAATTAAATGTTATCATTAATATGTAAAATGAGATAATCAACCCTCTATAAGCAGCAAAAAAACTGGAAACATCAAGGCTTACTGTATTTTCTCGCATATAAGCCACCCCCACTATAAGCAGCACTCTAAAAGTGCCTTAAAATCTTTGAATTTTACAATTTCTCGCATGTAAGCCGCCCCCGGATTCTCAATTTTCACCCCCATATTCGTGGTTTTAATAGGGAGTACAAATGCGTTACTTTTAAGGGAAAATCTTAAGAAAAATCATCACACATAGTATTTCTTAGATACTGTATGAATCAAAAGTACATTATTAGGGTCAAAATCACAAGGAAATTAGTAATTAACCAAGTGATGGTTGTTTTCTTATTGCAAAACAGAAAATAACCAAAAAATAGCAAATATAAATTTGCCGACATTTACAGCTGATCTACAGTATTGCAACACTGTAAGTCTTGTGCGCATATAAGCCGTACCCTTGATTCAGCCATCATTTCTTTTAGTTACAAATAGTTTAAAGGTAAGAAAACACATTATTTTTCCAAAACTTTTGACACCATGAAATATCGTCCAATTCTAAAATGACTCCAGTTGAAGCTTCAAATTAAAAAGTTCAATTAACTAACAAAAATGGCTGCCCAAAGCCTACCAAAAGTGAATGTCCATACAGGTGGTCAAAAATTCAAATTGGATACCTGACTCACCTTTGTGCATTCCTGTGTATTTGTCTTTTATAACAGTCAGTTCATAAATCTTTCCGAACTGTTCAAAGATGGGCTTTAGATCCTTTTCTTCCAGGTTTCGGGGTATTTGCCCAATGAAGAGCTTGATTGCATCAGGCTCCTTCATTGAGAGTCTGTAGAGAGAGAACAAACATACAATCACACTGAGCAGAGACTTGAAGGAGGTGCCTGTAGGCTTCACTTCACACTGCACAGGAGGTGCAAACAGGAGGCTGTGCATGGAGGTACAGATGGGAGAATTCAGTGTTAAAATAAAAAAAAATAAAAAAAAGAGTGTAAACCATCATGCCATTAGCTCCAGATGGAGCTGGAAGATGAGTCTTTTGGATTTTGCCTCTCTGCAGAATTAGAATTATTTGAACTAAAACAACCAACATGTGATTTTTTTTAGCAATATTATTTATTTTTAATTTTTTAAAACATTTATCAATCGGAAATTCCTGCCATTTTATGTCGAGAACCTCCATTTCCAGTCTCAAATAACTGTAGTAGTATTTGTGTGATGCATTGTATACATATTACAATAGCATATCAGACTTATTGTTACAATGATGGTAATTGTTGGATTATCAACGTATCGCACCTGAAATTTGGTGGTCAACATACAATACAAATTTTACGATACTTGATTTCCAATCTGGGCACGGCGGCAGAGTGGTTAGCTCGTCGGCCTCACAGTGGGAGACCTGAGCTCAAATTTCCACTGCTTGGTCCACCTGTGTGGAGCTTACATGCTCTCCCTGGGCCTGCGTGGGTTTTCTCCCACATTCCAAAGACACAGTAGGCTGATTGGACACACAAAATTGCTCCTTGGTATAAGTGTGAGCGTGAATGGTTGTTTGTCTCCCTGTGCCCTGCGATTGGCTGGCCACCAACTCAGGGTCTCCCCCGCCTCTGGCAAATGTCAGCTGTGAAAATGCTCCAGCACCCCCCACGACCCTTGTGAGGATAAATCAGTTTAGAAAATGAGATGAGAGATTTCTCATTTATGGGAACAAGTTGCCATATTAATATTAAAATTAAACAACCTATAGGAATGGTTGTATTTATGTTTCATACACAGTGAATTGTGACTAAAAACCAAAAATGTCGGACATGAACAAACAAGTTGCCATATTAACATTAAAATGAGATACTTATATATAAAGGAATGGTTGTATTTATGTTTCATACACCATGGAAAAAACAAAAATGTCGGACATGAACATTAGCAATTCATCCATGACAAGCGTCCATGTTCACAGATGGTTATGACTGTAATAATAATGACATGTAATCCCTACAGAAACATGACAGTATGTGCGCCACCACAGCTGGGTTCTTTGTCAAGGGAACGTGACAACAACAAGCACTTAATTCACGCATTTTTTTTGAATGAATTAAACGCAAACCATGACAAAAGAGTTGGAAATCCTACCTGTGGTGCTGCTCTTGGAAAAGAATCGACGCAAACAGTGGACGTCCTCCCGTCTCCCGCCTCAGACTTGTTAATCTCAAAAAATCAATTCATTTGACTAGTATTGCCTCTGGATTTTTCTTTTAAAAAAAACAATTTTTAACAAAATGACAAGCTTGCATATGGGAAAGAGCGAGTTTCTGCGCCTTTTAAATATGTTGTTGTTGTACCCTCTTTTGCGAAAGGATGCGCTGGATTTTGGCTTTCTTTCCTTAACGGTTGTAAAATAAAAAAATTAACAAAAAGTCTCGTGTCCGTGTGGGACCAGATGGATTTTTCGGCTTCCTTCCTTGGACCGCGGGGAATTGGCAGTCTGTTGGTTCTCTTGTCTTATCCTCTAAACGTGTTCAGTGTGTAGTATATGTGAGTGCGTTTGCCTACTCGTTTGACGTCGTAAACCGGTGTCTCCCTCCCAGTCTACCTCCCACCATTCTGTCAGTGGGCGGGGCCAGTCAAGCGTCAGGGACCGTCACTAAACTAAACAAATACACTGGCTGACTTTTTTTCTTCTTCCATTTTCCTTACCTTTCAACATTGGCCCAAGGTTTCTTCTAACTATCCCAATGGGTCAACAAAACGCATACACATCTAAAATTAGAGTGTATGTAATACACATTAAAATGACTTTGTATAACAATTAATATCTCATCTCATTTTCCGGACATCTTTATCCTCACTGGGGTCGCGGGGGTGCTGGAGCCTATCTCAGCTGACCTCAGGCCAGAGGTGGGTGACACCCTATTTTGCTACATGAAATAAGTGTCAGCAATGTACCCACTCAATTAAAAATATCACTTTGCAATAACTTTTTAATTGCACAAAAAACTACCTTCATTTTGGCATCTAATAATTAAAGAAAAATAGGTACTGCAGTAGTTTTTAGAGTCCTTCTATACAGAAATGTAAAGTACATTTATATACAGTGCCTCATGAAAATATTCAGTCCCTTTGAACTTTTCAACTGTTCGCTAAATTTCAAGCTGCAAACAAAGATTTAATTTTTTTTGGTCACGAATCAACAAAAAGTGGGGAAACAATCGTGAAGTGGAATAATATCTATTGGATATTTTACAATTTTTGACAAATAAAAAACTGAAAAGTGGGGTGTAAAACATTTTTGGGTCCTTTTACTTTCAAACCAGCAAAGCCACTCCAGAAGTTTCTCTGAGGATCTCTGAATGATCCAATGTTGACTGAGAATGATAAATAGAACCCACTTGTATGTGTTCATGTCTCTGCATACATGCACCTGCTCTGTGATAGTCTCAGGGTTCTGTTTAAAGTGCAGAGAGCATCACGAAGACCAAGGAACACACCAGGCGGGTCCGAGATACTGTTGTGGAGATGTTTTAAAGCCGGATTTAGATTAGATTCACCTTTATTCATCCCGTAATCGGGAAATTCAGTTTGTAGCAGTACCAAGTACAGACACAGGAAAAGACAATGTAGACATAAAGCTGGAGCCACACACAGGAAGCCCACACATGGTCTGCAGACTGTGGAAGAGGTTGAAAATATGCAGAATCCATTTTTTTATTTTTTTTCTTTGGATACAGAAACATTCCCCAAGCTTTACACATCTCAAGGAGCACTGTGTAAGCAATCATAAAGAAATGCAAGGAGTATCAGAGCACCCAAGTGAGATGAAACCAAAATCAAACTTTTTGCCCACAATGCAAAATGAGGTTTGGAATAAAAAGCAAAGTACTACAGTTTCCTCCCCATTCCAAAAAACATACATGGTAGGCTGGTTGAACACAGTAAATTGCCCCGAGCATGAGTGTGAATGGTTGTGCGTCTCCTTGTGCCCAGCAATTGGCCAACCACCTGTTCAGGGTGTCTCCGCCTGGTGCCCAGAGTTAGGTGGGATAGGGTCCTCGTGAGGATAAGTGCTATGGAAAATGAAATTAATTTTGACCCGCTACTTCCATAACTATGATACAAACTAAGTACCAACATTTAAAAGTCGATATTCTCGTATAGGTGTGGCTTAGTAAACTAAAGAAACAATAGGATACAAATATGTATCACTAAAATTGCTAAATTTAGAAATAGTAAAAACATTTTTTTAAACGGCCTGTGGTCAAAGGTCTCCCTCTCCACATTAGTAGCCGAATCGCTGCATGACAAATGGAAATTTAAAGGGTCATGAAGCAAAGCAGCGAATTCGCTCCCCTCTTCGTTTTCACGTTGACGTTTCATTTACGGACGCTCCCTGACATCCTGCAAGGCAAATCCGTCTTTTGTTCTGGCCGTGGATCTGGCCGTGGTCCTGAAATGCTCGAACAACTTCTGGCCCTCGTCATCGCCAACGCAATGTGACAGCAAAGACCGCTTTGTATCCGTTCGTGTGTTAGTGCGCACTCCAAATTGGGATTTCACGTGTCTTACACACACGCCCCAAATGCAATGTGGCTTCATGTAAACAAAGAGGCCACATGACTGCAGGCTGCTGCACACGGCCGACATGCGCACAGCGACACCTTGCTCATAGTCACGATTTCGATTCACTAAGTTCTGACTATCTAATAGATCCACGAGCGAGCCTTTATTTGAAACGGGAGAAGACGAACGTCAAGTGCGCCATCTGCCAGTGCGTCCTAAATCCTCATAAGCCTTCCCGGCGTGTGGTTAAATTCACCAATCAGGATGCGATCGCGGTCCATATTGACGACCGGAACATCAAGTACTCTATGTGGTGTGTGGGTCATTTACACAAGCCCTCAGTTTTACGACCTGCAACGACATCTGTCGACCCAAAATCGAATCGTCGCAAATATAAAAGAAGTGCCACATGTATGCACACGAAAAGCTGTCATCAGTATAGTCGTATATGAATATAAAGTCTCATCCCATTTTCTGAACCGCTTTGTCCTCACTAGGGTCGCAGGGGGTGCTGGAGTACATCCCAGAAGCGGGGGGAGCTCGAGACTTCAGTGGGGCATCATCAACCCACCCTGATTTGGCGGCCAGCCAATCGCAGGGCACAAGGAGACAAACAACCATTCAGGCCTAAGGGCAATTTAGTGTCCAATCAGCCTACCATGCATGTCTTTGGAATGTGGGAGGAAACTGGATTACCCAGAGAAAACCCACACATGGGCCAGCCAAGGAGAACATGCAAACTCGACACAGGTGGACCAACCTGGACTTGAACCCAGGTTGAGACCCCACTGCGAGGCAGACGTGCTAACCACTCACCCGCCGGGCCGGCCTGACTATAGCATTATTGGCTTAAAATATATATATATATATATATATATATATAATACATTCTAATTTAAGAAGCATTTGTACAAGTCAAGGATCACATTTGCGGGAAGAAAATAAATCAGGGGGATAATCCATTTTACATCTGAAATTAACACAAACAATCTAATATGATAAAAAAGTGTGACAGTGATGCTCTACAATTAAGGCTTTGCAATGCAGATTAAGCACCATAATGCCACAGACACACACCTGCATTAGTGACGACGTTCCAAAATAGGTTCCCATCACATGTGACACTTCAAAGTGTGGCTGAGGGGGCCCTGAGGATAAAAAAAGGAGGGGGGGGGGGGTGCTGATGAATCAGGAAATAGGCACTGAAGAAGGATCAAATAAAGTAATGCAGTAGAGAATCAACCTTATGATATTCCGCATAGAAGACACACTACTTGATCAACATCGGCAGCACAAAAAGACAATAAAGGTTGTAAATCATCCTGCTGTCAACTATTAAGGCTTTTTTTGCGTCATCAAAGACTAAGGCCTAAGAAGAAAATCCGAAAACTCATTAAATATTTACTAGATTTTTGATGAAGCCCTTTGACAGAGACTGCTTTAGTGGTGTTGTGACTTTTACAAATCTGAAGGTTCATTTGGAAGTCAACACCATGCTACACACTAAAATGACCTTTGCATTACTTGCAATCTTGATTAAAGTAGTACTGCAGGGCTCAATGCTAATTTAACTACTTAGGGGTAATTTAGTTTGTGTTTGTACATGTTTGTTAGGCTTATTATAGTTGATATAAAAGAGGGGGGGGTTCCTTAAGGTTTCCATTTTCTCATCAATATTGTATAAACACTTATTATAGGAAGTCTTTGCTCCTATTTGTCTATTTTGATGGTTAGTCTAGCGCAGGGGTGGGCAAGCTTTTCGGCACAGGGTCACATTGACTTTAAAAAATTGAAAGATGGGCTGGGTCAGCACAAGATAAGATACATATAAAAAACTGCATCCGTTAACAGTACATATGAAACAAACAGAAAAAACGGACTATTAAAAGGAGTATTAACATACTCCTCACTCATCATTAAAGTAAAAAGTACAAAGTAAAGTAAAAAGGAATGTATTAAGAAATATTAAAATGTAATTTAAAAAATGAGAGGTGCTGTAAAACACAAAAAAAAACAAAGAGTGGACAGAGCTACTGCCACTGGCTTCCATGTGATGGCGCCACCTTGAAAAAAAACATTATTTGGACTTCGGCTGACCGGATTAAAACGCCTCGCGAGCCGCATGTGGCCCGCGGGCCACAGTTTGCCCATAATCGGTCTAGCATGCCCACGAGTGATTTAATCTAAGGCGACAAGAGGGTAAACCATTACATTTTTGGAAAAGTTCATGTTAATTTCAAACAGCTGTTGCCTAAATTAGATATAGTTTGGATATTAATTGCTATATTTCGAGCAATCCTTACAAGTCAATGTTTTGAAGCACATTAGTTCCAGTTTTATTCTGATTTATGCTCATCTTACACTGGTTTCGAATAAAACAACAAAAAGTTAGAAATGCCATCTTAGCAATGATCATCAGCCCTAAAACATAAAAGAAAAATGCTGCTAAATTTGTCCTCCAAATCATTACATGCAGGCCATTAGGGAATGGTTGGACTTCAGTCATTATAAATCTGCAATATATGCAAATATCTTCTGAAAATTGTTTAATAATTAAAATTGTGTCTCCTAAAACACTGAGCCATGTAATGTTTGTTGGCATTAATAAATAAATTTAAAAAAAGTGTGACTGCCAACAAATGAACAGAATATTAACCGTAATATATAGTATTTGTTGTACGATTTGTCAAAGAGCGTTGGCATGCTCATATTTTTCTTTTGACAGGGACTAGATTGTGGTTTGAAAAACGTTTACGGAGGTTGTCTTCAGTGAATTGCGGTAAAGGAGAAAACGACACCATGATTTAAAATTAAACTTTTATTAGACAGTACAAATAAAATGAGTTTGTAGCATCTTCAACCCCTCCAAAACTTCATGGCTTCTGCGTAGGGTGGGAGGTTGAAACAAATCTCTTAGTCTTTGTCTCCTTTTGAGTAGAAAGTAGCCGCTCTCATCGCAGCAAAAATATAGTCAAACAATTAAGAAATCATTGCTTCACAACTATAAAGAGAGTTCCTACTGTGAAATAGCTAAGATGATTATTGAGGCAACACAAAATGTAAAAAATATACATTGCTTTCACTTACAAAGTGAAACGTGGTGCTTTAAGATGGAAGAATTGCTGGCATGAAATGAAGCAGTGAGAACTGCTAACTATAGAAAACGAGTAGTAGCAGGAATATCAAATCGACCACATCCCTTTGACACTTCTGAAGCTAGAATTATTCATGAAAAGTAACATGATGCTATCTGAGGCTTGACCACGTGCACAAACTAAATGATATTAAACATGATTGTTGATTATTATATTTACAGCAAAACTCCAAACATAATGAAAAGAAATATGAATATATCCACCTCTTATTTTCTTTCATCTTCTGTCTTCTGTACTCTTTTGGTGCTTTTCTTCTCTGCTTGCTTTCCTGGTGGTCTTTGTGGCTCATTCAAGTCATTTGGGTGGTTTGGATATATTTATTTTGCTTTGTCAACTCTAATCCTGCGTCCTTCACCAGTTTAACATTTGACCTTGCACTGTCCCAATTGTACAGTCAGTAGCGAGGTGGGAGAAATGGTCTTTTGGGAGTGAACATAGGACCAGGATTTAGACCTCCTCTGGGACCTGGTCGTTTGCCCATTAGTCTTGGATCAGGCCCATGAAAATTAGGAAATGGTGTACGTGGGGGACCCCTGGGGAAAGGGTGAGGTCCAAATCGGGGACCACGAAATGGAGGTCGCATGCCAGTAGGGCGCATCTGAAAATGGTGTGGCGGTGGCGGGCGTCGGGGTGCAAAGTGACCACGAGGGCTCTGTTCTTGGAAGTCCTGGTTGTTAAAAGCGTCAACATGTGAGCGAGGGGGAGGCGAAGTGAAGTGCCCACGGCCTCTGGGGAGGTTATGCCGAGGGCTGCCCCGTTGGAAGAAAGGAACTTCGGGCCGGATGTACGATGTAGTCTTAAACCGAGGGGTGGGGTGGTAATGCTCGTTATCCTCTTGATAGTTCATGTCTTCAGGGGTAGAGAGTTCATCATCGGGTTCATCGTACATTGAATCATCTGGCCGAAACGTTGACTTGTGTCCATGTTCGTGGACGACCATCCTAGGAATGACTCTGCTCTGACAAGGTTCGGCAGTATTCGCCTCTTCCTCTGGAAGAGAAATTTGGGGAACAATACTCGGAGGGGGAGGTAACTTAGGGACAGGAGGAAGGAGGTTGCTAAAGAAATCTGAAGATTGCTGAAAACCTTGATGTTCCCCAGCTTTTTCTGCTTGGTACTCAAATGTCTTGGTCTGGTTATTAGCAGACATTGGCTCATTGTATCCTATGGATTGCTGGAAACCACCGTCTGGGTATGTCTCACCATACCAACCCGGATTACCCATCCCCTGTGTGCCTTGGGTTGGAGGTCCTCCACTTTGAATAGAAATGTCTTGATATTGCGAAACAGAATCTGAAATTTTATGTTCACTAAAAGGATATGGTTGGTATAGCTGCCCATTCTGCGCTACGTCAGGCTGCAAATGGCGTTGCAGGTTGGTTGGTTCTCGGTTTTGAGTATTACTCTCCTGGAAACCAAAGGTAGCTGGCAGCACTCTTTCTGCCCTTGTACTTGAAGAGTTTGGGAGCCCCACTGGTATGTCCATGGCCTCATCTTGGGTTGGGGTGCCTCCCCCCTCATCGCGCACCGGCGTTCCATCCTGCGTGTCGGTTCCTGTTACTGGGCTCAAGTTATCCACTCTATTGGGTAGGTTTAAGGTGAAACCGAGGTCAAATGTGTTAAAAGAAGGGTTACCTTGCAGAAAAGTGTGAATTTTGGATTCTAAACTACTGGGTGTTGTTGTTGTTTCTGTGGGTATTGCAGTTATTTTCATGTCTCTAGGAATATCCAGCAAAGGGGCATTCATTTTCATGTCTCTAGGAATATTCACCAAAGGGGCAGTTATTTTCATGTCTCTAGGAATATCCAGCAAAGGGGTAGTGATTGGCATGACCTCAGTAGGCATTTGTGAGGCTTGGCTTTGTTGTACATGGGCATTTGATGGTGAATACAATTCCATTGCAGTAAAGGAGGGAGTGGAACTCTGATCGGTAGGTTCTGAAACTGGAGTGAACGAGGATACGAAACGACTCTTGCCTGTATTGGAGGACTTTGCAGGGACATTTGGAGCAGGGCTGCTCAGAAGAGAGGAGATGCCTGATTGAAGGAAAGCAAAGGATATAAGATGACCGATAAAAGATGACCGAACAAATACGGTGGCTATTCTTGCAAATGTAAAAACAACCTTACCATCAAGGCCACCTTGGGATTGGACTTTAGACAGAGCACTAAGCAGCTCGGCAGGACTCATATCCACCTTTGCCAAAATTTCAACTAAAGATGGAGCATCCTCAGACGCAGGAGGTATTGTCTGGACTGAGGAATGTGGGTTAGCTGCAGAAGGACTCTCTACTGGTGGTCCTGCAAAGAGGGACACACTCATAAAAGACTAGGCCTGTCACAAGAATTACAAAATTGACTTATCGTTCAATGTATAAAATGTCTGACAATAGGGCTTTGGGATTCAACAAATTACATTTGATATAACATTGCTTTTGCGTCCTGGTGGCGCGAGTGGTTAGCACATCGACCTCACAGCTCTTGGGTCCTGGGTTCGAATCCAGGTCATGTCCACCTTTGTAGAGTAAGCATGTTTTCCCCGGGCCTGCGTGGCTTTCCTCCGGGCACTCTGGTTACCTCCCACATTTCAAAATCTTACATGGTAGGCTAATTGGACACTGTAAATTGCCCCGAGGTTTGGGTGAGTGTGTATGGTTTTCCGTCTCCTTGTGCCCTGCGATTGGCTGGCCACCGATACAGTGTGTCCCCTGCCTATGGCCTGGAGACAGCTGGGATTGGCACCAGCACCCCCCCTTACCCTAATGAGGATAAATCGGTTCAGAAAATGAGATGAAATGAGGTATTAGGAACTTTTGAGATAAGAGTGTACGGTAGATCCCCACTAAATGAGACAATAAAGACACTTAGAAAGAACATCATGTCGTCATAGTCAGACTAACATCATTTGGTGGAAGAAATATATCATTAAGGTGTTTTGCCAACTGTCTAAAGTATTACACATAGAAGAGCAAAGAGGAAAAATAATTGACGTCCAGTCTTGTGAGTGCTGGCAGGATATTGGTTGTGCAAATAAAATGTTTGTGGTTTCATCATTTATCTTCACCAAAAACAATACAACACAGCTTTCCTACAATGCAAAAGTCTACTAGTTTCCATTGCAGTATAATGAGATTGCAGTCATTACGGACCAAAATGTAAATAGTCTTGTATTGTCAAAAAGGAAAAAACATTACGGAGTATAAATTTTGCTGGCAAACCCCCAATTATATTGCTTCATAGTAACGTTTTTTTTTTGCATTTATGTAAATGTCAGGGAAGAGGACTAGAGGTCAACTTAAAAGAAGAAACAGGGATGTAGTGAGGGACGAAATAAAAGTGGCTGGTGTAGAGGAGGAGTGTGCAAAGAACATGGTGAAATGGAAATTATTGAATTGCTGTGGGGAACCCTCACGGCACAAGCCAAAGCGTACTAGTAGTAGATATTTACACTAGCCACCTTCTCACCTGTGTTTTTCATGGCCTCATTTAAACTGTTGAGAATCGAGCCGATTTTACCCAGGTCAACACCTCCTACACTCCCTGTTGGGGTTGCTGCAGAGGTCACATCCGATGAGGCATGCTGTGCTGTTGCTATGGATGGCTCTGTGTTTTTGGAATTGGTATTGAACACCTTCAAAGAACTAGGGTCCTTGATTTGTTCTTCAACTGTGGAAGACAAAAATGACAATATGAAATATTTTGGATATATCAACCATATAACATTTTTGTCCAAAATCTATGGACAAGACAAACGTTTTTATGCAGATTAGCCGACAGTGTTTGATAAGGTATGGTAGCAGATGTTAGTATGATTAGTCAACAGACACTCGTTCCACAATAGGGAAAACAGATTGCAATATGAATTGTCTCGAAAACCAAATTACCAAATACTTGCATTGAATGGAATGCTTTTATTGTCATTATACAAGTACAATGACATTTAAAGTTTCTACCAGGTAGTGCACAAATAACATCAACAAACAGACAAATAAGTCATCAATAAATAAGAAAAAAAGAAATAGTCTAAGTGAGATCGGGACAACAGAGCGACCTAATTCTGTCTGAAGTCCAGGGTGAGTCCTAAGAATTAAATGCAATAATTTGGCCAAATTTCAAGATGTTATTCAGAACGGAACATATGTCGAAATTTTGAATGGCAGGCTGTTTTGGAAGCCGAATACACTAATCCCTCATTTTTCGCGGATAATGTAAACCAGACATTTCCGCAATAATAGGAAAAAACACAAAATAACTATAAGTAGACAAATATAATTATCAAGGAGTGTATTTATTAAAAATCAGTTAGTCATATGAAAATACTATAATGTATTAATATCTAAATATGTATAAAGTATATTTAAAAAAATGTAAATACTTTACTCAGTGTAATTTGATTTAAATGACTGGTTATTGGAGCTATAGTCCGAGTCCTTTTCGTCATATCAAGAGGCATTTTTCTTGTACAAATATTGCTGTTGTTGTTGTCTTGACGATGTCAAGATGATTGCCAAATTAAATAGCTCCAAGCATGTTATCATCAGTCTCATTACAAGTTGCTTCATGCAGGGTGTTAACTTCCTATCGTCATACCAGCTTCACAACGGAGTAAAATGCCCTCGTCTTTGTAATTGTAGAGTTTCAGCTAGCAAGGGGGGTGGGCACTGTGGATTGTGTTCACCGACAATAGTTTCTGGAAGTATTGCAGAACTCATTCTGAAATTTCCTTTACATAAACGTTCTTGTTTTTGGTTCAGTGATCTTGATCTCCACTACTTTTAGCTTGTAATTATTTTTCAGCCGGGTGGGCCGGGTGCTCGAGTGGTTAGTGCGTCGGCCTCACAGTTCTAAGGTCGAGGTCTCGAATCCATGTATGCACCTTCCTGTGTGTAGGTTGCATGTTCTCCCCAGGCTTGGGTGGGTTTTCTCTAGGTATTGCGGTTTACTGGCCACATCCCCAAAATATGCAAGGTAGGTTGGTTGAAGAGTCTATATTGCCCCTAATTATGCGTGTTAATGGTTGTCCATCTCCTTGTGCCCTCCAATTGCCTGGCCAACAATTTGGCGGGTCCCCCACCAGGTGCACGTAGTTTGGTGGCTTAGGCTCCAGTTTTTTAAGACAATGATATTTAAAAACAAGAAAGTATGCCTTAAAAAATTTTTTTTCTCAGTTTAAATATTTTATCTTTAATTTACGCTCTATATTTAAAATAAAATTAATTTGTTTTTTACCTACATGTATCAATGTTTATAATTACAAGAAATTACACTTTTGAACCGCAAAAAAAAAATGCCTGGCCAGTGAACATAAAATGGAACTGCAAAACATGAAGTTGTAACATGGATTTTATTTTTTACCATTAGGTGTCAAGGTAATGTTATTAAATAAATACCCTTTCCCCGTTCTCACCTATTATGTTCCCACTGTCTATTTCCTCGTCAGACAGGTCCATGTCTTCCACTTCTCGGTTCACGTTGTCCTCTGAATTCGACACTTGTTTTGGGGAATCGCCAATAGAAGACAATGGACTAGGGGCTGGGGGTTCTGCTTCATCCTCCATAGCGAAGCCATCTAGATCTGAATGAGGCTTGGCCAGTTCTAGGTCATGGAAAGGAGATTCAGAGCCAGTTGGAGATGGTGCATCGGCAGAGGGTGAAGGAAGAGGCGACTCATCCAGATCTGGTAAAGTGGCTTTTAAGTTGTCCAGCTTGCGCTTCAGGTGAGACACCCGATTAGCAAAAGTCTGGTAGGCCTTCAAGAAATAGGAATAAGCAACAAAATGTAGCAACGCCTTAAATAAACTTTTAAATTCAGTTTATTATGAAAATATCTATCATTCTGTAAATGAGACAGGGATGGTCATTGTATTCAAACTGAAAAGAAACAATGAATCGAATTTACTAAAAATTGACTAATAAGGTTAGAAAAAATTAATTTCAAAAGTAAACATATCAAACTGGCCTGGTTTAAAAAAAAAAATTGCAGCATGAGGAAATTATCGGATCCGCCATGTTCAGTTGGGTGAAATATATAAGATAAAAATATAATCAGAGTAAAAGTAGTTTTGCTGTTATCAAGCATTCATACGGTTTGGGTAGTTGAATAAATGGGTGGAAAGTTAGAATTTACAAGCAGCCAAAAGGGCCTGTCAAGGAGTTTTACGTGGAGGAATGATATTGAACACATGGACTTAAGTCTCATGACTGAAAAAAAAAAGCTTGCATCGATCGGTGAGGCAACTTGCAGTCGCCGGATTGATGGCGCTCAAGGAGGCGGAGAGCTAACAAGTATGAATATGTCATAAATAATTGTCATAAATGGGATTTCGTCATACGCTGCTGAGGGTATGATGACGACTAGGCTTTTTGTCAAGTCAATGACGACGACAATGCCTATGTCTGATTTTCATTTTCATTTCATTTTCATTTCATGGACCTGAAATGTTATATTTTAAAATGCCAAAGCACTGTTATTTGTAATTTTGTTGTTAATATACAAACAAAAAGGAACATTTTATTAACATAAATTAGGTCTATCGAATAGGATTCTGATGCAACGTCATTTTCTCTTAAATCTTTAAAGCAAGATTTTGTTGGAACTGAAGCTAGAAGAATGACTGGTTAGTCTATCACAAATGATAGACCACACAAACAACAAAAAGACTGTTAAAAACATTACTGAAGGTAAGGTCAACTTACATTAGCGACGATTTTGACTTCTTTGTACTGCATTTCATAGAATATATCTGCATTCCCTAGGGTTTCCAGGAGAAGAGGTCCTGCTTTGTTTTGTTTATCAAAGAATTTGACAAACTCTTGTAGCTGCGTATTGCCTTCTTCAAAGTCCCGGGAAAACTTCTTTCCTCCTGCTTTATCTGAAAAAAAAAAATCGGAAAAGAACTTGTAATGACAGACAAAAAAAAAGATTAAATTACAGGGACAAAATTGTGGAACCTTTTAGCTTTTTGAGAGCGTCTGAACTGCAGATGTCGACCCTCATAGCTGCTAATTGTTTTTCTCGTAAGTCCACATCGTCCATTGACCTCTTGTATTTAGATAGCTGGTCAACCAGCGACTGGGGCTTGAAGAGCAATTGGAATAAAGATCAGATTGAAATTTTTTAGTTGCTGTTTGTTTTAAAGTACAAGAGTACTAAAACTTACCACAAATTCTGCAACAATCTTCGACCGCAAATCTGCCTTGGACTCAACTGGAGCTTTGAATCAATTAAAATAACAATTAAGGCATGTCTAATACAATGTTTGTGTATTTTTAACAAAAAGAGCCGTGAATAATACATTTTGATCTTGGTAATAAAATTCCTGTCACAAGTTCAGGGGTGTAATTCTGATTTGCTTACTTTTTTGTTCCAGGGGTGTCACAGGTGGTGATTCCTCTTTTACAAAGCTATTCCTGAGCTCAGCAATCAGCACATCTGTATACACACTTCTTTCCTGCCAGATGGAAAGTATCCTCTCCACAGATTTCACCATCTTTGCATCTTTTTCTTTTCTACATAAGATTGATAAGACAGTATGCCAACTGTATTGTAACACGAGTGTTTGAATTGCTTGATGATCAAGATGAGTTTCAGCCATCCAAATCAATTCCTCTTTAATTGTCATTGAGTGTAACAACAACTGATCTTTGTGATTAGTAATGGTTAATCCGATCATGAATTGCAAAATACAAAACACATTTTCAAAAAGTTGGAAAGACTGAATAAAATCTGACGGCAATGATGTGAAAGTAGCAGTTTTCAATGAATTATTCAAAGTAGAAAATCAACGATGAATAAAAAATCTAAACTGAGATAATGTCTATTTACAGTCAAAGTGGCCCCGCAGTACCCATTACCCACAGCGCCACCGAATGCACCAATGGGAGTATCACGTCGCCTCACACAAATGGCACTACAATAAAATTCCTGTATTATTTTTTTTCTAGAGGTGCATTCCCATTGGCTATTAACCAACACCATGCTGGCCTTCCATTTGTTAGCAGGAAGCTGTGTCGCTATGATTCTGAAAGGTTAGCATGCTTTAGAAGAGAACAAGCTTGAATATATTAATAAAATCTTTATTGCTGTTTTATACTAATTTTATTTTCTTTAATTTGAAGTATAAAATCTCATGCAGAGGTATACAGTAATCCCTTGATTATTGCGTCTTCATGTATCACAAATTCACTAAAGTAATCCCTCAATTCTCACTACATTGCGTTTTTTTTCTGGGGTAATATTTTTGATAATTTTATTTATTTTTTTGGAAGTTCAAAAAAAATGTTAAAAATCGCAAGCGGAAGCCACTACCCTGTCCTCCACTTTCTACTAGAACTCTAGAAATGTGTATATGTATATGTATTACATAAATGATTTAGTGATTCAAATGCAAATTCATGCCTTAACTTCTGTGACTAAATATATGTTTTTTACCTATGCAAGAAAAATTACGTTATTTCACTAGATGGCATAGAGCACAGGTGTCAAACTGATTCCAGAAAGGGCCAAGAGGGTGCAGGTTTTTCTCCCTTCTAAAAAAGTGCAGACAGTTAGGCCAATGAGGAGGTCTGCTGGAAGAAACAGACCCGATTGCAAACAACTAATTACAGTTGAAAGAGAATAGATGGTGAAAGGGTGTCGTCTTGGTGGGTTGGAATGAAAACCTGCCCCCACTCTGAGTTTGACACCTACAGCATAGAGTACTCTACAATAATTAACGAGGACCTGCCAAATCCTAAAACAGTTGCAGTAACATAAAGTAAATAATATCACTAAAATTCCAATCATCAACGAGATTTTAATACTTACTTTAATAGCACAAAAGCCTCAGGGAGCACATCTGCAAAGGTAGCACGGTAAACTATAGCATTTTTTCTTTTGCAGTTCTGAATGACATCATTGGCGAGGTAAAACAGGTTCAGCTTGTGCGCCGTATCAGCTGTCGGAAAAGAGAAGATCATGAGATGAAGGACAAAACAGAGCCGATCCACTAAAAGATCCAAGTAAAATCTCTCTGGGGTTTTCTTTCTTTCATTTTTAATGACTCGTGGAAAATGTCCTTAACATAAAGCTATTTCCCCATGTTATGTAAATGTTCTGAAAACGTTGCAAAAAAATCTAAAAATCTAAAACTTGGGTTAAAATTGGTGTAGTTGATCCAAATTTGTTATTTTATTTTTTTGTAAATGGCCATATGTGAGGTAAATTTACACTGTTTCTATTTGTGAGGCTGAAAAAAGTCCGCTTACCACTGG
Organism: Stigmatopora nigra; assembly: GCF_051989575.1. Lineage (NCBI taxonomy): Eukaryota > Metazoa > Chordata > Actinopteri > Syngnathiformes > Syngnathidae > Stigmatopora > Stigmatopora nigra. Next base: position 1,666,816 of record NC_135528.1, on the reverse strand, counting down.
TGATGATGTATTCAGTTGATTATTTTGTTTATTTCATATTGCACAGCAACTTGTGGTTTGAAAGCAAATTTATAAATATAAAGATGCCTGTCAAAATTTGTGCAGGTTTTATTCTTCACCTTTCACAGTGTAAGGAAAGAGTAGTTATAAAGTAAGGTAGAACAGTTACTTTCATATTGGAAAAAGGAGGAAAGTAATTTATTTACGTATTCACGCAAGTTTGAAGTTTTAAATTTGAAATATTTTTTTATTGTGATAAAGGTCGATAGACGGATAATAATTTTATCGTGATAACATTTTTTGTCATATTGCCCAGCTCTACTTTGAATGCACACTTAAGACTTTCAGTTTTTCTTATGTCTCCAATTATTGAGTCTAGATCAGGTCCTCTCAGGTGCAAAACTTGATTTGAGTATGGTGACGGTTCTTGGTAAGAAACTGCCCTTGAGTCTCTTTGTTTTGGCTAGTTTGGTCCTGTAATGCTTGCCAGATGGAAGCAGGTGGAAGCCAGGATGTGTATTGTGATCCTTCACCACTTCTTGTGGTACGTTTTTGGCTTTCTGTCCAATACTTTCAAAGCTTGCTTATAAATGATTTCAATCGGTTTTAGTGTTGTTTTGCAGGCCCATGACCAACTTGCTAGGGAGTATGTCATTTGTGATATGGTCATTGTGTTAAAATATAATTTTGCTGACTCGTGCTGACTTATTCACAGCTATTTAAATTCTTGGACTACATTATTTGTTTTTCCTTGGACAAAAAAGATGGAGTCACTCTTATTTGTTGTTCTTTTTGAGAAGTACATACAGATAGTCTTAGCTATAATAAACAAATGAATAAAATCAGACATAGGCTTTGTCATCATCATTGATGTTTCGTTTTGGTATTTTTTTTCTTTTTAATACCACATGCGATGATTTTTCTTAAGATTGAACCTTCAAAGTAACATTTGTGCTCCCTTTTAAAAACATGAATATGGAGGTGAAAATTGTGAATCATGGTGCGTCTTATAGAAGAGAAAATGTAAAATTCCACTATTTTAAGGAAATTTTGAAGGGTATGGCTTATATACGCGTGGATGGCTTATATGTGAGTACAGTATAAGTGCAGTAGTAATCTGCACATCTTTGGTTGATTATATACCCTCCTGTACCACAACCAAAACCCCTTTGTGCCCTAAAACCGGACCCCCCAGAGGCTCCAACCCGGGTGTGGTGGCACCCCAAAAGCCCCAATAGCTGTCACTACTGTCTCTGAATAATCTCACCAAAAACATCTAAAGCTTTTTTCAGAACATGAAAATGTGACAGGTCATTGCACTGAAAAGAAAGATCACATCTTTCATCTATCTCCATGGGAGAAAAAAAAGTACATTTGGGGATTACAACACAAGAAAAACAATAAAGAATACCTAACATCAGAAAAATAAGTCTTTGCTGTCAGCCTCGCTGCTACTGTTACTACTTGCAGCTTTACATTCCTTTTTCTTTCAAATAAGTATACAATTAGTTTGTGATTTGCATTTTTCCGCTTTGTTTTACTTTCGAAATAATGTCCAAATGTGATATTTCACTCTGAGCAGAAAAATCCACAAAGGTGGAACTGATAGAAAAGGCAAACCGAGTGCAATTTTGCCTGCAAATATAAACATAGCTTTACACCTTCATGACAAAACAGACAATTTTTTTACAGTTCTTTGATGCCATTGTCTGTCGGGGAAACCCAGACAAAAAATATCAACATGTTAACTCTTCTTTGGGAAAAACACCTTGTTGAAGTTGCCTTACAGACTGCATCATGGAGGGACTTCTCGGCGCAAGAACGCTGCGCTCCCACATACACAATGAAACAAATTCATCCTTCTCTCCTTCATTTGATTTAAAATATTGTGTGCCTAAAACATTCAAGCATTTTACAGTACTGTACCCGAAATGTAACCATTTTCAATCACCGTATTTTCACGACTATCTGGTGCACCACATTTAAAGGCGCAGTGCCAGTAACGAGTGCTATTTCTATATTTGAAATACACAAGATGCACCGCACCAAAACACGCAGCCAGGCATGGCAAAAAATACACCAGTTTAAACACACAGCAGCTTAATCATACGGACACACGCTAAAAACACGTTTTTAAAAAGGCAACTGACGCAAAACTGAGTTCGGTTGTACTTTATTTAGCTATTTTACAATGTATTCACGTTTTTTGATCAATCATCACCCACAAGTCCATCAAACTCTTCATTTTCTGTAGCTGAATTGAACAATTGTCAAAATGATACATCAAAAACGCTGGGTTCACTCTCTTCGTTGTCAGAGTCACCCACATTGCCATGTGGCTCGACAGAAATGATGCCGACTTTGGCAAAAGCTCTAACAACAGTGCAAGCAGACATGTTAGTCCAAGCGGCCAAAATCTTTTCGCAATGCGTTCTCGCAGGCATAGGGATACGTCATTGCCTTCTCGCAGGCATAGGGATACATCATTGCCTTCTCGCAGACGTAGGGATACGTCATCGCTTACAGCAACTATGACTGGCTAGTGATAAAGTGGGCTAGCCAGAGCTACCAAACTGTATCTGGAGCGAGCTGCACAAGCAAACATATTGTTGTGTTGATTTAAAGCCATTTTCAAGACGGACTTTTCAAGAAAAAAAAAGCTGGACATCGTTAAGAAAGGTCGGACAACTCCAAAGAAAGCAAGCCTGTCACAACCAGGAACAAACATTTTCAGCACTAAATCGAATAAAAACGTATGCCGGAAATAAAACAGGACAGGCTCGACTTTCAGCATTAGCTTCGATGGTGATAGAAAATAAGGAAGAAAGGAGAATGGATGTTTTTCAGTGAGAGACAAGGCCAGTCCGACCCCAACCCGAAGTCATGGTTTGACATTTTGGGCTCCGAATTTCGGGTCAGGACGGGCCGGGCTCAGGCTCGGGCTTAAGCTCTCATCTCTACATTGGTGTAACCCTAAAAAATACGAAATATACTTATTAATTAGCAATAGACAGGGCTGTTGAAATGCTTGATATCCAGACAAATAAGAGATTCGGCTGCATCATTACTTGTTTTAGTTACTAATGGGTCACCTCATTTGTATTAAGGGATATTGCTACTATTGCACACATTACCTCGAGCATTGTTCTATAATTAAAAGTGATATCCCTGATAATATACAGTACCTATTTATTCCACATTTAATTTATTGGATGGAAAGGGGGGAATAGAAGATGGGATTGACAACACAAGTGTTTCACTGTCAACTCAGGCGTTACTTTGGAAACGGCTAAGCTTAGAGCAACGCACACTCCCCGTACTAATGAACGAGTTACACATCAGTCTAATCAAAATAGTTCCGAATTACACCGGAAAGCCATTTTATCTACGAACATCTCAGGATAGAAAAGTTATTGCTACTTACATGTTTTTAAGCACTTGCTCCACTGTCGCACTATCATGTTATGGTGCTTCTTGTGGTCGATGCACCACGTTGACAGCCCTTGGATGGAATCCATTGTGTTGGTTAGGTTAATTAACTTTTTTTCCAGTACAGCCTCAAATGAGGCACTAGAATCGCGACCACTTGCCGCTGCCATCCTTTGTTTTCCGTATCTTGTCCTGTCTAAAACGCACCAAAGTTAGCTCTGGCTAAGGGCTAGCTTACCGTAGCACAGACTCGGTTGCTGTGAGCGGCCATTGCCGTTACGAAAACGTAAATATGAACTATTTCACTTAATACGTCTGGTAACCATACACATTTGATACGTGTATGGTGATACGTGTATGGGAGGAGAAGCGCACGGATAGCGCAAATTTTGTCTTTTTTTTTTAAATACAGTGTGATCAATTCATTAGGAAGACTTCGTGCGTCGCAGTACTTTGTACTGTGAGGTCTGAAATTCCGTGTTCCTTGCCGGAATAAACTACTGGAACACTGATCACCGGCGGATATCCGTCTCTAGCAAGTCAACATATTCACAGTGAAAGAAAAGCTATGTTTACATACCTCTAATATTTCATGACATGTTAAGCCTAATGAAAACAGTCTTGTATAAATTGATGGTTAACCTATATTAAACAACGGATGTCCCCCACCTACTGCCTAAAGTTGGCTGGGATGGGCTCTACATACTCAGCAGGCCACGACCCTTATGAGAATAAGATGCAACCCAAGTGAGGATAGGCCGCATGGAAAATGAATGAATGAATGTGGGACATCACTTTTTGAAATGGATTACGTAAATTAATAATTTAGCAGGATACTCTTCATTTTACAAAAACACCCGATACCTTAGCTCAGTAAAGTTTGAGAAACACGACTCTAATCCATGGGTGTCAAACATACGCCCCGCGGGCTGGATCCGGCCCGTCTGGTGGTTTGGTACGGCCCGGGGAAGAAAGCTGCATTGTATAAAAAAAATATGAATTTTCTTTTTTTTTTTAAATGAAGTTCTTGTATTATCCGCTAGGGGCGCAGTGTTTTAGTACGTGCAGACAACATGAATTGACATTTATTTGTTTTTATGTTATTCTCTTGTTCATAATATATTGTCCATAATGTAAATGGAAAATTCTTTTAATAAACATTTTGATAATTTACTCATTCTTCATACGCTGCTGAGGGTATGATGACTACTAGGCTTTTTGTCAAGTCAATGATGACGACAATGCCTATGTCTGATTTTCATTTTTCATTTTTTTTTTCTTTGCACTAATTATTAGTATTAGTGACTAATACAAAGGAAAAAAGTGGGCTTATTGTTCGTTCTGTGTAATTTTGCAATGAGTTTGCTGGTCCGGCCCGCTTGATCTCAAATTAAGCTGTATTCGGCCCGCGGACCAAAGGGAGTTTGACACCCCAGCTCTAATCAATCTGAGTTGATTGGTGACAAAAGGCATACCATTCAACATGTTATAACATGAATGACTTTAATTTGGAACATGCCAGTACAAAAGTGATCAAAGCAAGTAATAGGCTTAAAAAATGTCTTCACTGTGCTTTTAGATATAACAATTTAAAAAAAAATGTTTCAATTTAAAATAGCAGCAAAAAAATCTCAAAAGCATTGCGCGGATACGCTTTACACAAAATATAAGATAAAAAAGAAAATGGAATTGTTTTTTTTACAAATCTTCATTCAAGCTAAAATAATGTTACAATTTTAACTCTGTAATGCTAAAGTGCTAAAAACAGACAATTGTGTTAATGTACAACATAAACACAAAAGCACAAAGTCTGAAGTTTAATCACAGTTAGTACAGTAACTGCTCTTCTTTTCCCAATATTTTATAATTTGTCCGGACACTTCTTAAGGTGCAATAGCATTATATATTTAATCTAGTTGGAAATCAACTATTACAATTTATTTGTTCTGAAGCAGTAGTTAAGGCATTCAATTTTTTTTCATTTCTACTTTCACATACTTTGAGATTAAGAGTGCAAATATTTTTTTACAGGAGCCCCTTCAGCAAAATGCTGTCATTTTTATAATCCATTATCTATTTTTTAAATTCACATCATATTCTGCAATCTTTAGAATAAATACTACAGGAAATATAAAGTGCAATAGTCATTCATGTGTAATTAATGGATTTTGCCTGGACTTGAAAGTAAATAGTTCAATACTCGATTGAACGCTTTAAAATAAAAATGTGGGCGTAGTGACTATTCCAATATGTTTCAAAACACCAAAAGAGGACAACTTTTGAGTCGTAACACAAATGGCTGCATATCCAATTATATAGACATTTTAACACATCAATTTCTGGACAATGTATGTACATGGCTACCCCAGAAAGCTACAAAATAAAAATAAAAACCATTTATGTTGCAAAGTGCTCATTTTGAAGGCTTTTAGGAACCAGACTACATTCTGGCTTGATACTCTTAAATGTACCAAGTGTACCTGGAGTCCTATCATCCTCGAATGTGGTATTTATGTCTAGAGAGTTCTTTGAGAGACATTGACTCCTTTTTGTTGACATGGTAAAGGCTGATTCTAGCCATGTGCTCAGAATTGAGGCCTTGAACTTTCAAACAGACTAGTGCAGTATGGAGTTTTTGATTTGCCAGTCAGCAGAATAAACATTAGCACTTGAAGATATTGACTTGTCCTGTGTTACAGAGACGTCAGTGGACGAAGGGGGAAGTATTATATGTTCCTGTGTTTCTTCTTTGATATGTACACGTGATAGCCAGTTTAATGTGTTGTTTTCTAACGCAAGTCCGTTGGTCCAGCTGTTCCCCGTCAATGCAGTTCTTGCATCCTTTGGTGCTTCCTGCGTCTTTGTTGTTCCAGATATACCCAGAAGAAGGTTGGATGGCATCGAAGATTGGCAAAGTTCATGTTGGCGAATCATTTTATTGGGTGGGTTAACTCCAGCGCAGTCTGAATCGGGCCAGATCTTTCGTTTCTGGAATCAAAATGTAGCCTCATGGTTAAATGTGACATTGGAATAGTGGAATCAGATCAATTGATAGTTTGTAAAAATTAGCACATTCATTTATTTATTAATTCATTTTCTGAACCGCTTTATACTCATTAGGGTCACGGGGGGTGTTGGATCCTATCCCAGTTGCCTCTGGGCCAGGGGACACCCTGATAGTAAATAAAAGGACACTGTAACGCAGACTGAAGTCCTGACCCAGAGTACGCGATTTTTTGGGGTCGTTTCTGACAAGTGTCAGATTACACGACATTGCGTCATGGTGTGTACATTGCCTCCCTTGTGTGTTGGACTACACATTACAAGATCCGAGCATGCCTGGTCATCACATTCTGCCACAGTCCGACAGGTGACGTTGTTGGGATGACTATCATGGGATGACAGGTCATGCTTTTCTGGCAGTTTTGCAGATTTTTGGCCATAGCCGATATTTTTATAACTACTTCACATGCAGTACTAAGAGGGTAAATGTATTTTCTGCGAATTAGTTTGCCCATGCTCAGTCGTGTCTTTTATTATGTTTTCCATAGCGTATTTTCTCGCATGTGAGCCGCATTGGTAACTGAAAAAAATTATGACTGAATAGAGGGTATGGCTTAAATGCACACAAGACTTACAGCACTGCTATACTCTTTCTCACCAGTAGATGTTGGGAAATTAACATTTACTATTTGTGGTTATTTTCTGTTTTGCAGTAAGAAAACAACCAAATAAATTACTAACTTTCTTATGATATTGACCCTAATAATGTGCTTTTGATTCATTAAGTATCTCAGAAATACCACGTGCGGGGACTTTTCTTAAAATGTTCCCTTCAAAGTAACACATTTGTATTCCCTATTAGAACTACGAGTATGGAGCTGAAAATTGTTGGCGGCTAATCAAGTGAGAAATTGGAAAAATTCAACGATTTTAAGGCAATTTTATGGGTATGGCTTATGCACACGGATTGGCCGGGAACCACAAATGGTATTGTCCCCCGCCTCTGCTGGGATAGGCTCCAGCACCCCCCCCCCCCCCCACAACCCTAGTGAAGATAAGCGGTTCAGAACAATAAAAAAGGGCTCAAGGAGGTGTTTATTTGTGCTTTTGGTCAATGCCAGGTGTTGATTAAACAAGCATTTGACTTCCTAGGTTTGTATCCCACCCCACACCGTAATTACAGTAGTAAATTGCTTACCTTAACTGGCATGCAAAGTTGGTTTTGGCGCCAGTGAGTTATGAATTTCGGTTTCAAGCTTTGGGCTAACGTATTCGTAGGACGATGTGCTGCCTGAGGAAACCAAAGTTTTAGCATTCCTTCTATTTGTAACAAGTTGTGAAGATATCTTTCCCTGAAACAGCGAAAAAAAGGCATAAAGATAACATATTATTAGCACTACTGAGGCTATTAAATAATCACAATGTTCCTTTTGAGCTCACCCCATTTGTGGTCGCTGCAGAATTCCCAGAATTTTCTGCAATCTGTCCATGGCAACACTCTGCTGGAAACTAGTTAAACCTGCCATAGGAATATCCACACGTAAAGACCAAGTGGCTGCATTTGCAATAACTCAATACAAGTTAAAATAATAAGAATCACTTAAATATTCTCAAAAACAAACGATTGAATAAGATTGTGGCTTGTTCACTATAGATTATAGTCATACCTTTATCAAACCTGCCAGTTTTAATTCCTTGTAGAAGTTCCATCAAAGGTTGAATGAAGATGTGCAAATCTGTACACTGAAAAATGAAAAAAAAATACAGGTAAACATCCACTCATCAGAAAACATAAAAAAATAAATTAAAAAAAATGACCAGTTTTTCCACACGCTAACCTTTTGAGTGAATGCAATGTCTCCTGCGGAGGGTGATGGTGATCTACCAATGGGGCCACCGGGAGATAGGAGAATCTTGGTCCTACCACTAACGTGTACAGTATGGTGGGCTCTTCTTGACCTTACGTACATCTTATCCAAACGACCTCGGAAGCATTCGTTCAACTCTGATGAGACTTTGCAGGAACTCAAGTCTTCTTCGTCTGAAAAAACGTCAGCTTCATCTTCAGTCAGCTCAGTCTCGCTTAGAATGTAATTCTGAGTGGATGGATTCAGCTCATAAAGTGGCCACCGAGAAGACGGAGCCAATGGATTCATAACTGAAGCCAAGAAAAAGAAAAAAAGTGAGATTGAGGCAGAAAATAGGAAATGACTAGTATATCACATTTTGGTAACTACTATTTTTAAACTAAACAGTTCCGTCTAAGGAAGAGCTATATGTGGCAGCATGAGATATGACGACCTAAACCTTATGATCATGTGTTTGAAACTTAAAAAAATAAATATTTTTCAAATGAAACGTCTAATTATCAAAAACGCCCAATTTCTATGTTTATGAAAACCAATTAGTCAAAAACCCACTTTGCCTTAACATGATCTACACTGAAAAGGAGATTTATTTTTCAATCAACAAGGTCTATTTTAGGCAATGATACGAAAATAAAGAAAACAACAAACATGTGCTGTGAAACTGTTCGTTTAAATGGGCTGGGCCAGTATATTGTTCAAATTAGCCAGTATTTAACCACATGCGAAAGAGGATGACGCTTATAGGGGGCAACACGTGCCTCAAACTTTCAGTGCCACGTTCCATGAGTCATGCGCAAATGGGCGCAATAGATTTTAATCTCTATTTTAGCCGTAGACATATCTATATATTTTTTTTATTTGTTTATTTCTTTAAATATCCCATTTAACTATAGATAACACGCTTTGAGTTTTCCTTAAAAAAAATTATACATGCAAATAGCTTCGGTTATATGTATATATATAAGGCATATATGTAGCTAGACTTATTTATTGACGATAAATAAATACATTAATAA